>NW_025957967.1:0-38729 GCF_023159225.1 Perognathus longimembris pacificus | reverse complement strand
TATTTATTATTTTTTTTACTACTCATCAAGCTGCGCTTCTTGTCTTTGCTCCTGTGTGCTCGCGCACTCTCGCCTTTTCCACTTATTTTTATTTTTTGATTTATTTTTTATTTATTTTGTCAATTTAAAAAAAAAATACTCATCGTCCTGTGCTGTTTGTGTTTGCTTGAGTGCATTCGCGCGCTCTCGCTTTCTCCACTTTACAATTTTTTGTTATTATTTATCTATTCCTGAGAGTTTATCTTATTTTTTATTTGTTTATTTAAATGAAGTCGACCAGTTGCCTGCCCTTCCTTCCATTATCCGTCACCGAGACAAACTGAACAAAGTTCTGAGGTCGACCTTGTAAAGATAAGGATTCAGGTCTGTCTGCTGTTTACCTTTGCTCCTGTGCGCACTGCCCTTCTCTCCACATTTATGTGTTTGTTTGTTTGTCTATCTAATCTTTTGGGTTTTTATTTCTAATGAGGTCGACCAGTTGTCTATTTATTATTTTTTTTACTACGCATCAAGCTGCGCTGCTTGTCTTTGCTCCTGTGTGCTCGCGCACTCTCGCCTTTTCCACTTATTTTTATTTTTGATTTATTTTTGATTTATTTTGTCAATTTAAAAAAATACGCATCGTGCTGTGCTGTTTGTGTTTGCTTGAGTGCATTCGCGCGCTCTCGCTTTCTCCACTTTACAATGTTTTTGTTATTATTTATCTATTCCTGAGAGTTTATCTTATTTTTTATTTGTTTATTTAAATGAAGTCGACCAGTTGCCTGCCCTTCCTTCCATTTTCCGTCACGGAGACAAACTGAACAAAGTTCTGAGGTCGACCTTGTAAAGATAAGGATTCAGGTCTGTCTGCTGTTTACCTTTGCTCCTGCGCGCACTGCCCTTCTCTCCACATTTATGTGTTTGTTTGTTTGTCTATCTAATCTTTTGGGTTTTTATTTCTAATGAGGTCGACCAGTTGTCTATTTATTATTTTTTTTACTACGCATCAAGCTGCGCTTCTTGTCTTTGCTCCTGTGTGCTCGCTCACTCTCGCCTTTTCCACTTATTTTTATTTTTATTTATTTTTTATTTATTTTGTAAATTTTAAAAAAAAATACGCATAGTGCTGTGCTGTTTGTGTTTGCTTGAGTGCTTTCGCGCGCTCTCGCTTTCTCCACTTTACAATTTTTTTGTTATTATTTATCTATTCCTGAGAGTTTATCTTATTTTTTATTTGTTTATTTAAATGAAGTCGACCAGTTGCCTGCCTTCCTTCCATTATCCGTCACCGAGACAAACTGAACAAAGTTCTGAGGTCGACCTTGTAAAGATAAGGATTCAGGTCCGTCTGCTGTTTACCTTTGCTCCTGCGCGCACTGCCCTTCTCTCCACATTTATGTGTTTGTTTGTTTGTCTATCTAATCTTTTGGGTTTTTATTTCTAATGAGTTCGACCAGTTGTCTATTTATTATTTTTTTTACTACGCATCAAGCTGCGCTGCTTGTCTTTGCTCCTGGTGCTCGCGCACTCTCGCCTTTTCCACTTATTTTTATTTTTGATTTATTTTTTATTTATTTTGTCAATTTAAAAAAAAATACGCATCGTCCTGTGCTGTTTGTGTTTGCTTGAGTGCATTCGCGCGCTCTCGCTTTCTCCACTTTACAATTTTTGGTTATTATTTATCTATTCCTGAGAGTTTATCTTATTTTTTATTTGTTTATTTAAATGAAGTCGACCAGTTGCCTGCCCTTCCTTCCATTATCCGTCACCGAGACAAACTGAACAAAGTTCTGAAGTCGACCTTGTAAAGATAAGGATTCAGGTCTGTCTGCTGTTTACCTTTGCTCCTGCGCGCACTGCCCATCTCTCGACATTTATGTGTTTGTTTGTTTGTCTATCTAATCTTTTGGGTTTTTATTTCTAATGAGGTCGACCAGTTGTCTATTTATTATTTTTTTTACTACGCATCAAGCTGCGCTTCTTGTCTTTGCTCCTGTGTGCTCGCTCACTCTCGCCTTTTCCACTTATTTTTATTTTTATTTATTTTTTATTTATTTTGTAAATTTAAAAAAAAAATACGCATAGTGCTGTGCTGTTTGTGTTTGCTTGAGTGCTTTCGCGCGCTCTCGCTTTCTCCACTTTACAATTTTTTTGTTATTATTTATCTATTCCTGAGAGTTTATCTTATTTTTTATTTGTTTATTTAAATGAAGTCGACCAGTTGCCTGCCCTTCCTTCCATTATCCGTCACCGAGACAAACTGAACAAAGTTCTGAGGTCGACCTTGTAAAGATAAGGATTCAGGTCCGTCTGCTGTTTACCTTTGCTCCTGCGCGCACTGCCCTTCTCTCCACATTTATGTGTTTGTTTGTTTGTCTATCTAATCTTTTGGGTTTTTATTTCTAATGAGTTCGACCAGTTGTCTATTTATTATTTTTTTTACTACGCATCAAGCTGCGCTGCTTGTCTTTGCTCCTGTGTGCTCGCGCACTCTCGCCTTTTCCACTTATTTTTATTTTTGATTTATTTTTTATTTATTTTGTCAATTTAAAAAAAAATACGCATCGTGCTGTGCTGTTTGTGTTTGCTTGAGTGCATTCGCGCGCTCTCGCTTTCTCCACTTTACAATTTTTTGGTTATTATTTATCTATTCCTGAGAGTTTATCTTATTTTTTATTTGTTTATTTAAATGAAGTCGACCAGTTGCCTGCCCTTCCTTCCATTATCCGTCACCGAGACAAACTGAACAAAGTTCTGAAGTCGACCTTGTAAAGATAAGGATTCAGGTCTGTCTGCTGTTTACCTTTGCTCCTGCGCGCACTGCCCATCTCTGGACATTTATGTGTTTGTTTGTTTGTCTATCTAATCTTTTGGGTTTTTATTTCTAATGAGGTCGACCAGTTGTCTATTTATCATTTTTTTTACTACGCATCAAGCTGCGCTTCTTGTCTTTGCTCCTGTGTGCTCGCTCACTCTCGCCTTTTCCACTTATTTTTATTTTTGATTTATTTTTTATTTATTTTGTAAATTTTAAAAAAAATACGCATCGTGCTGTGCTGTTTGTGTTTGCTTGAGTGCTTTCGCGCGCTCTCGCTTTCTCCACTTTACAATTTTTTTGTTATTATTTATCTATTCCTGAGAGTTTATCTTATTTTTTATTTGTTTATTTAAATGAAGTCGACCAGTTGCCTGCCCTTCCTTCCATTATCCGTCACCGAGACAAACTGAACAAAGTTCTGAGGTCGACCTTGTAAAGATAAGGATTCAGGTCCGTCTGCTGTTTACCTTTGCTCCTGCGCGCACTGCCCTTCTCTCCACATTTATGTGTTTGTTTGTTTGTCTATCTAATCTTTTGGGTTTTTATTTCTAATGAGGTCGACCAGTTGTCTATTTATTATTTTTTTTACTACGCATCAAGCTGCGCTGCTTGTCTTTGCTCCTGTGTGCTCGCACACTCTCGCCTTTTCCACTTATTTTTATTTTTGATTTATTTTTTATTTATTTTGTCAATTTAAAAAAAATACGCATCGTGCTGTGCTGTTTGTGTTTGCTTGAGTGCATTCGCGCGCTCTCGCTTTCTCCACTTTACAATTTTTTTGTTATTATTTATCTATTCCTGAGAGTTTATCTTATTTTTTATTTGTTTATTTAAATGAAGTCGACCAGTTGCCTGCCCTTCCTTCCATTATCCGTCACCGAGACAAACTGAACAAAGTTCTGAAGTCGACCTTGTAAAGATAAGGATTCAGGTCTGTCTGCTGTTTCCCTTTGCTCCTGCGCGCACTGCCCTTCTCTCGACATTTATGTGTTCGTTTGTTTGTCTATCTAATCTTTTGGGTTTTTATTTCTAATGAGGTCGACCAGTTGTCTATTTATTATTATTTTTACTACGCATCAAGCTGCGCTGCTTGTCTTTGCTCCTGTGTGCTCGCGCACTCTCGCCTTTTCCACTTATTTTTATTTTTGATTTATTTTTGATTTATTTTGTCAATTTAAAAAAATACGCATCGTGCTGTGCTTTTTGTGTTTGCTTGAGTGCATTCGGGCGCTCTCGCTTTCTCCACTTTAAAATTTTTTTGTTATTATTTATCTATTCCTGAGAGTTTATCTTATTTTTTATTTGTTTATTTAAATGAAGTCGACCAGTTGCCTGCCCTTCCTTCCATTATCCGTCACCGAGACAAACTGAACAAAGTTCTGAGGTCGACCTTGTAAAGATAAGTATTCAGGTCTGTCTGCTGTTTACCTTTGCTCCTGCTCGCACTGCCCTTCTCTCCACAATTATGTGTTTGTTTGTTTGTCTATCTAATCTTTTGGGTTTTTATTTCTAATGAGGTCGACCAGTTGTCTATTTATTATTTTTTTTACTACGCATCAAGCTGCGCTGCTTGTCTTTGCTCCTGTGTGCTCGCGCACTCTCGCCTTTTCCACTTATTTTTATTTTTATTTATTTTTGATTTATTTTGTCAATTTAAAAAAAATACGAATCGTGCTGTGCTGTTTGTGTTTGCTTGAGTGCATTCGCGCACTCTCGCTTTCTCCACTTTACAATTTTTTTGTTATTATTTGTCTATTCCTGAGAGTTTATCTTATTTTTTATTTGTTTATTTAAATGAAGTCGACCAGTTGCCTGCCCTTCCTTCCATTATCCGTCACCGAGACAAACTGAACAAAGTTCTGAGGTCGACCTTGTAAAGATAAGGATTCAGGTCTGTCTGCTGTTTACCTTTGCTCCTGCGCGCACTGCCCTTCTCTCCATATTTATGTGTTTGTTTGTTTGTCTATCTAATCTTTTGGGTTTTAACTTCTAATGAGGTCGACCAGTTGTCTATTTATTATTTTTTTTACTACGCATCAAGCTGCGCTGCTTCTCTTTGCTCCTGTGTGCTCGCGCACTCTCGCCTTTTCCACTTATTTTTATTTTTGATTTATTTTTTATTTATTTTGTCAATTAAAAAAAAATACGCATCGTGCTGTGCTTTTTGTGTTTGCTTGAGTGCATTCGCGCTCTCTCGCTTTCTCCACTTTACAATTTTTTTGTTATTATTTATCTATTCCTGAGAGTTTATCTTATTTTTTATTTGTTTATTTAAATGAAGTCGACCAGTTGCCTGCCCTTCCTTCCATTATCCGTCACCGAGACAAACTGAACAAAGTTCTGAGGTCGACCTTGTAAAGATAAGGATTCAGGTCTGTCTGCTGTTTCCCTTTGCTCCTGCGCGCACTGCCCTTCTCTCCACAATTATGTGTTTGTTTGTTTGTCTATCTAATCTTTTGGGTTTTTATTTCTAATGAGGTCGACCAGTTGTCTATTTATTATTTTTTTTACTACGCATCAAGCTGCGCTGCTTGTCTTTGCTCCTGTGTGCTCGCGCACTCTCGCCTTTTCCACTTATTTTTATTATTGATTTATTTTGTCTATTAAAAAAAAATACGCATCGTGCTGTGCTGTTTGTGTTCGCTTGAGTGCATTCGCGCACTCTCGCTTTCTCCACTTTACAATTTTTTTGTTATTATTTGTCTATTCCTGAGAGTTTATCTTATTTTTTATTTGTTTATTTAAATGAAGTCGACCAGTTGCCTGCCCTTCCTTCCATTATCCGTCACCGAGACAAACTGAACAAAGTTCTGAGGTCGACCTTGTAAAGATAAGGATTCAGGTCTGTCTGCTGTTTACCTTTGCTCCTGCGCGCACTGCCCTTCTCTCCATATTTATGTGTTTGTTTGTCTATCTAATCTTTTGGGTTTTTATTTCTAATGAGGTCGACCAGTTGTCTATTTATCATTTTTTTTACTACGCATCAAGCTGCGCTTCTTGTCTTTGCTCCTGTGTGCTCGCTCACTCTCGCCTTTTCCACTTATTTTTATTTTTGATTTATTTTTTATTTATTTTGTAAATTTAAAAAAAAATACGCATCGTGCTGTGCTGTTTGTGTTTGCTTGAGTGCTTTCGCGCGCTCTCGCTTTCTCCACTTTACAATTTTTTTGTTATTATTTATCTATTCCTGAGAGTTTATCTTATTTTTTATTTGTTTATTTAAATGAAGTCGACCAGTTGCCTGCCCTTCCTTCCATTATCCGTCACCGAGACAAACTGAACAAAGTTCTGAGGTCGACCTTGTAAAGATAAGGATTCAGGTCTGTCTGCTGTTTCCCTTTGCTCCTGCGCGCACTGCCCTTCTCTCCACAATTATGTGTTTGTTTGTTTGTCTATCTAATCTTTTGGGTTTTTATTTCTAATGAGGTCGACCAGTTGTCTATTTATTATTTTTTTTACTACGCATCAAGCTGCGCTGCTTGTCTTTGCTCCTGTGTGCTCGCGCACTCTCGCCTTTTCCACTTATTTTTATTATTGATTTATTTTGTCTATTAAAAAAAAATACGCATCGTGCTGTGCTGTTTGTGTTCGCTTGAGTGCATTCGCGCACTCTCGCTTTCTCCACTTTACAATTTTTTTGTTATTATTTGTCTATTCCTGAGAGTTTATCTTATTTTTTATTTGTTTATTTAAATGAAGTCGACCAGTTGCCTGCCCTTCCTTCCATTATCCGTCACCCAGACAAACTGAACAAAGTTCTGAGGTCGACCTTGTAAAGATAAGGATTCAGGTCTGTCTGCTGTTTACCTTTGCTCCTGCGCGCACTGCCCTTCTCTCCATATTTATGTGTTTGTTTGTCTATCTAATCTTTTGGGTTTTTATTTCTAATGAGGTCGACCAGTTGTCTATTTATCATTTTTTTTACTACGCATCAAGCTGCGCTTCTTGTCTTTGCTCCTGTGTGCTCGCTCACTCTCGCCTTTTCCACTTATTTTTATTTTTGATTTATTTTTTATTTATTTTGTAAATTTTAAAAAAAAATACGCATCGTGCTGTGCTGTTTGTGTTTGCTTGAGTGCTTTCGCGCGCTCTCGCTTTCTCCACTTTACAATTTTTTTGTTATTATTTATCTATTCCTGAGAGTTTATCTTATTTTTTATTTGTTTATTTAAATGAAGTCGACCAGTTGCCTGCCCTTCCTTCCATTATCCGTCACCGAGACAAACTGAACAAAGTTCTGAGGTCGACCTTGTAAAGATAAGGATTCAGGTCCGTCTGCTGTTTACCTTTGCTCCTGCGCGCACTGCCCTTCTCTCCACATTTATGTGTTTGTTTGTTTGTCTATCTAATCTTTTGGGTTTTTATTTCTAATGAGGTCGACCAGTTGTCTATTTATTATTTTTTTTACTACGCATCAAGCTGCGCTGCTTGTCTTTGCTCCTGTGTGCTCGCGCACTCTCGCCTTTTCCACTTATTTTTATTTTTGATTTATTTTTTATTTATTTTGTCAATTTAAAAAAAATACGCATCGTGCTGTGCTGTTTGTGTTTGCTTGAGTGCATTCGCGCGCTCTCGCTTTCTCCACTTTACAATGTTTTTGTTATTATTTATCTATTCCTGAGAGTTTATCTTATTTTTTATTTGTTTATTTAAATGAAGTCGACCAGTTGCCTGCCCTTCCTTCCATTTTCCGTCACCGAGACAAACTGAACAAAGTTCTGAGGTCGACCTTGTAAAGATAAGGATTCAGGTCTGTCTGCTGTTTACCTTTGCTCCTGCGCGCACTGCCCTTCTCTCCACATTTATGTGTTTGTTTGTTTGTCTATCTAATCTTTTGGGTTTTTATTTCTAATGAGGTCGACCAGTTGTCTATTTATTATTTTTTTTACTACGCATCAAGCTGCGCTTCTTGTCTTTGCTCCTGTGTGCTCGCGCACTCTCGCCTTTTCCACTTATTTTTATTTTTGATTTATTTTTTATTTATTTTGTCAATTTAAAAAAAATACGCATCGTGCTGTGCTGTTTGTGTTTGCTTGAGTGCATTCGCGCGCTCTCGCTTTCTCCACTTTACAATTTTTTTGTTATTATTTATCTATTCCTGATAGTTTATCTTATTTTTTATTTGTTTATTTAAACGAAGTTGACCAGTTGCCTGCCCTTCCTTCCATTATCCCTCACCGAGACAAACTGAACAAAGTTCTGAGGTCGACCTTCTAAAGATAAGGATTCAGGTCTGTCTGCTGTTTACCTTTGCTCCTGCGCGCACTGCCCTTCTCTCCACATTTATGTGTTTGTTTGTTTGTCTATCTAATCTTTTGGGTTTTTATTTCTAATGAGGTCGACCAGTTGTCTATTTATTATTTTTTTTACTACGCATCAAGCTGCGCTGCTTGTCTTTGCTCCTGTGTGCTCGCGCACTCTCGCCTTTTCCACTTATTTTTATTTTTGATTTATTTTGTCAATTTTAAAAAAAAATACGCATCGTGCTGTGCTGTTTGTGTTTGCTTGAGTGCATTCGCGCGCTCTCGCTTTCTCCACTTTACAATTTTTTTGTTATTATTTATCTATTCCTGATAGTTTATCTTATTTTTTATTTGTTTATTTAAACGAAGTTGACCAGTTGCCTGCCCTTCCTTCCATTATCCCTCACCGAGACAAACTGAACAAAGTTCTGAGGTCGACCTTCTAAAGATAAGGATTCAGGTCTGTCTGCTGTTTACCTTTGCTCCTGCGCGCACTGCCCTTCTCTCCATATTTATGTGTTTCTTTGTTTGTCTATCTAATCTTTTGGGTTTGTATTTCTAATGAGGTCGACCAGTTGTCTATTTATTATTTTCTTTTACTACGCATCAAGCTGCGATGCTTGTCTTTGCTCCTGTGTGCTCGCGCACTCTCGCCTTTTCCACTTGTTTTTATTTTCGATTTATTTTTGATTTATTTTTTCAATTTTAAAAAAAAATACGCATCGTGATGTGCTGTTTGTGTTTGCTTGAGTGCATTCGCGCGCTCTCGCTTTCTCCACTTTACAATTTTTTTGTTATTATTTATCTATTCCTGAGAGTTTATCTTATTTTTTATTTGTATATTTAAATGAAGTCGACCAGTTGCCTGCCCTTCCTTCCATTATCCGTCACCGAGACAAACTGAACAAAGTTCTGAGGTCGACCTTGTATAGATAAGGATTCAGGTCTGTCTGCTGTTTACCTTTGCTCCTGCGCGAACTGCCCTTCTCTACACATTTATGTGTTTGTTTGTTTGTCTATCTAATCTTTTGGGTTTTTATTTCTAATGAGGTCGACCAGTTGTCTATTTATTATTTTTTTTACTACGCATCAAGCTGCGCTGCTTGTCTTTGCTCCTGTGTGCTCGCGCACTCTCGCCTTTTCCACTTATTTTTATTTTTAATTTAATTTGTCAATTTAAAAAAAATACGCATCGTGCTGTGCTGTTTGTGTTTGCTTGAGTGCATTCGCGCGCTCTCGCTTTCTCCACTTTACAATTTTTTTGTTATTATTTATCTATTCCTGAGAGTTTATCTTATTTTTTATTTGTTTATTTAAATGAAGTCGACCAGTTGCCTGCCCTTCCTTCCATTATCCGTCACCGAGACAAACTGAACAAAGTTCTTAGGTCGTCCTTGTAAAGATAAGGATTTAGGTCTGTCTGCTGTTTACCTTTGCTCCTGCCCGCACTGCCCTTCTCTCCACATTTATGTGTTTGTTTGTTTGTCTATCTAATCTTTTGGGTTTTTATTTCTAATGAGGTCGACCAGTTGTCTATTTATTATTTTTTTTACTACGCATTAAGCTGCGCTGCTTGTCTTTGCTCCTGTGTGCTCGCGCACTCTTGCCTTTTCGACTTATTTTTATTTTTGATTTATTTTTGATTTATTTTGTCAATTTTAAAAAAAAATACGCATCGTGCTGTGCTGTTTGTGTTTGCTTGAGTGCATTCGCGCGCTCTCTCTTTCTCCACTTTACAATTTTTTGTTATTATTTATCTATTCCTGAGAGTTTATCTTATTTTTTATTTGTTTATTTAAATGAAGTCGACCAGTTGCCTGCCCTTCCTTCCATTATCCGTCACCGAGACAAACTGAAAAAAGTTCTGAGTTGGACCTTGGAAAGATAAGGATTCAGGTCTGTCTGCTGTTTACCTTTGCTCCTGCGCGCACTGCCCTTCTCTCCACATTTTTGTGTTTGTTTGTTTGTCTATCTAATCTTTTGGGTTTTTATTTCTTTTTTTTTTTTTTTTTTTTTTTTTGGCCCGTCCTGGGCCTTGGACTCAGGGCCTGAGCACTGTCCCTGGCTTCTTCCCGCTCAAGGCTAGCACTCTGCCACTTGAGCCACAGCGCCGCTTCTGGCCATTTTCTGTATATGTGGTGCTGGGGAATCGAACCTAGGGCCTCATGTATACGAGGCAGGCACTCTTGCCACTAGGCTATATCCCCAGCCCTTGGGTTTTTATTTCTAATGAGGTCGACCAGTTGTCTATTTATTATTTTTTTTTTACTACGCATCAAGCTGCGCTGCTTGTCTTTGATCCTGTGTGCTCGCGCACTCTCGCCTTTTCCACTTATTTTTATTTTTGATTTATTTTGATTTATTTTGTCAATTTTAAAAAAAATACGCATCGTGCTGTGCTGTTTGTGTTTGCTTGAGTGCATTCGCGCGCTCTCGCTTTCTCCACTTTACAATTTTTTTGTTATTATTTATCTATTCCTGAGAGTTTATCTTATTTTTTATTTGTTTATTTAAATGAAGTCGACCAGTTGCCTGCCCTTCCTACCATTATCCGTCACCGAGACAAACTAAACAAAATTCTGAGGTCGACCTTGTAAAGATAAGGATTCAGGTCTGTCTGCTGTTTACCTTTGCTCCTGCGCGCACTGCCCTTCTCTCCACATTTATGTGTTTGTTTGTTTGTCTATCTAATCTTTTGGGTTTTTATTTCTAATGAGGTCGACCAGTTGTCTATTTTTTATTTTTTTTACCACGCATCAAGCTGCGCTGCTTGTCTTTGCTCCTGTGTGCTCGCGCACTCTCGCCTTTTCCACTTATTTTTATTTTTGATTTATTTTTGATTTATTTTGTCAATTTAAAAAAAATACGCATCGTGCTGTGCTGTTTGTGTTTGCTTGAGTGCATTCGCGCGTTCTCTCTTTCTCCACTTTACAATTTTTGGTATTATTTATCTGTTCCTGAGAGTTTATCTTAATTTTTATTTGTTTATTTAAATGAAGTCGACCAGTTGCCTGCCCTTCCTTCCATTATCCGTCACCAAGACAAACTGAAAAAAGTTCTGAGGTCGACCTTGTAAAGATAAGGATTCAGGTCTGTCTGCTGTTTACCTATGCTCCTGGCCGCACTGCCCTTCTCTCCACATTTATGTGTTTGTTTGTTTGTCTATCTAATCTTTTGGGTTTTTATTTCTAATGAGGTCGACCAGTTGTCTATTTATTATTTTTTTTACTACGCATCATGCTGCGCTGCTTGTCTTTGCTCCTGTGTGCTCGCTCACTCTCGCCGTTTCCACTTATTTTTATTTTTAATTTATTTTTGATTTATTTTGTCAATTTAAAAAAAAAATACGCATCGTGCTGTGCTGCTTGTGTTTGCTGGAGTGCATTCGCGCGCTCTCGCTTTCTCCACTTTACAATTTTTTGGTATTATTTATCTATTCCTGAGAGTTTATCTTATTTTTTATTTGTTTATTTAAATGAAGTCGACCAGTTGCCTGCCCTTCCTTCCATTATCCGTCACCGAGACAAACTGAAAAAAGTTCTGAGGTCGACCTTGTAAAGATAAGGATTCAGGTCTGTCTCCTGTTTACCTTTGCGCCTGCCCGCACTGCCCTTCTCTCCACATTAATGTGTTTGTTTGTTTGTCTATCTAATCTTTTAGGTTTTTATTTCTAATGAGGTCGACCAGTTGTCTATTTATTATTTTTTTTACTACGCATCCAGCTGCGCTGCTTGTCTTTGCTCCTGGGTGCTCGCGCACTCTCGCCTTTTCCACTTATTTTTATTTTTGATTTATTTTGTCAATTTAAAAAAATACGCATCGTGCTGTGCTGTTTGTGTTTGCTTGAGTGCATTCGCGCGCTCTCGCTTTCTCCAATTTACAATTTTTTGTTATTATTTATCTATTTCTGAGAGTTTATCTTATTTTTTATTTGTTTATTTAAATGAAGTCGACCAGTTGCCTGCCCTTCCTTCCATTATCCGTCACCGAGACAAACTGAACAAAGTTCTGAGGTCGACCTTGTAAAGATAAGGATTCAGGTCTGTCTGCTGTTTACCTTTGCTCCTGCCCGCACTGCCCTTCTCTCCACATTTATGTGTTTGTTTGTTTGTCTATCTAATCTTTTGGGTTTTTATTTCTAATGAGGTCGACCAGTTGTCTATTTATTATTTTTTTTACCACGAATCAAGCTGCGCTGCTTGTCTTTGCTCCTGTGTGCTCGCGCACTGTCGCCTTTTCCACTTATTTTTATTTTTGATTTATTTTTGATTTATTTTGTCAATTTAAAAAAATACGCATCGTGCTGTGCTGATTGTGTTTGCTTGAGTGCATTCGCGCGCTCTCGCTTTCTCCACTTTACAATTTTTTTGTTATTATTTATCTATTCCTGAGAGTTTATCTTATTTTTTATTTGTTTATTTAAATGAAGTCGACCAGTTGCCTGCCCTTCCTTCCATTATCCGTCACCGAGACAACCTGAACAAAGTTCTGAGGTCGACCTTCTAAAGATAAGGATTCAGGTCTGTCTGCTGTTTACCTATGCACCTGCCCGCACTGTCCTTCTCTCCACATTTATGTGTTTGTTTGTTTGTCTATCTAATCTTTTGGGTTTTTATTTCTAATGAGGTCGACCAGTTGTCTGTTTATTATTTTTTTTACTACGCATCAAGCTGCGCTGCTTGTCTTTGCTCCTGTGTGCTCGCGCACTCTCGCCGTTTCCACTTATTTTTATTTTTGATTTATTTTTGATTTATTTTGTGAATTTTAAAAAAAAATACGCATCGTGCTGTGCTGATTGTGTTTGCTTGAGTGCATTCGCGCGCTCTCGCTTTCTCCACTTTACAATTTTTTGTTATTATTTATCTATTCCTGAGAGTTTATCTTATTTTTTATTTGTTTATTTAAATGAAGTCGACCAGTTGCCTGCCCTTCCTTCCATTATCCGTCACCGAGACAAACTGAAAAAAGTTCTGAGTTGGACCTTGTAAAGATAAGGATTCAGGTCTGTCTGCTGTTTACCTTTGCTCCTGCGCGCACTGTCCTTCTCTCCACATTTTTGTGTTTGTTTGTTTGTGTATCTAATCTTTTGGGTTTTTATTTCTTTTTTTTTTTTTTTTTTTTTTTTGGCCAGTCCTGGGCCTTGGACTCAGGGCCTGAGCACTGTCCCTGGCTTCTTCCCGCTCAAGGCTAGCACTCTGCCACTTGAGCCACAGCGCCGCTTCTGGCCATTTTCTGTATATGTGGTGCTGGGGAATCGAACCTAGGGCCTCATGTATACGAGGCAGGCACTCTTGCCACTAGGCTATATCCCCAGCCCTTGGGTTTTTATTTCTAATGAGGTCGACCAGTTGTCTATTTATTATTTTTTTTTACTACGCATCAAGCTGCGCTGCTTGTCTTTGCTCCTGTGTGCTCGCGCACTCTCGCCTTTTCCACTTATTTTTATTTTTGATTTATTTTGGTTTATTTTGTGTATTTAAAAAAAAATACGCATCGTGCTGTGCTGTTTGTGTTTGCTTGAGTGCATTCGCGCGCTCTCGCTTTCTCCACTTTACAATTTTTTTGTTATTATTTATCTATTCCTGAGAGTTTATCTTATTTTTTATTTGTTTATTTAAATGAGGTCGACCAGTTGCCTGCCCTTCCTTCCATTATCCGTCACCGAGACAAACTAAACAAAGTTCTGAGGTCGACCTTGTAAAGATAAGGATTCAGGTCTGTCTGCTGTTTACCTTTGCTCCTGCGCGCACTGCCCTTCTCTCCACATTTATGTGTTTGTTCGTTTGTCTATCTAATCTTTTGGGTTTTTATTTCTAATGAGGTCGACCAGTTGTATATTTATTATTTTTTTTACCACGCATCAAGCTGCGCTGCTTGTCTTTGCTCCTGTGTGCTCGCGCACTCTCGCCTTTTCCACTTATTTTTATTTTTGATTTATTTTTGATTTATTTTGTCAATTTTAAAATAAATACGCATCGTGCTGTGCTGTTTGTGTTTGCTTGAGTGCATTCGCACGCTCTCGCTTTCTCCACTTTACAATTTTTTGTTATTATTTATCTATTCCTGAGAGTTTATCTTATTGTTTATTTGTTTATTTAAATGAAGTCGACCAGTTGCCTGCCCTTCCTTCCATTATCCGTCACCGAGACAAACTGAACAAAGTTCTGAGGTCGATCTTGTAAAGATAAGGATTCAGGTCTGTCTGCTGTTTACCTTTGCTCCTGCCCGCACTGCCCTTCTCTCCACATTTATGTGTTTGTTTGTTTGTCTATCTAATCTTTTGGGTTTTTATTTCTAATGAGGTCGACCAGTTGTCTATTTAATATTTTTTTTACTACGCATCAAGCTACGCTGCTTGTCTTTGCTCCTGTGTGCTCGCGCACTCTAGCCTTTTCCACTTATTTTTATTTTTGATTTATTTTTGATTTATTTTGTCAATTTAAAAAAAATACGCATCGTGCTGTGCTGTTTGTGTTTGCTTGAGTGCATTCGCGCGCTCTCTCTTTCTCCACTTTACTATTTTTTGGTATTATTTATCAGTTCCTGAGAGTTTATCTTATTTTTTATTTGTTTATTTAAATGAAGTCGACCAGTTGCCTGCCCTTCCTTCCATTATCCGTCACCAAGACAAACTGAACAAAGTTCTGAGGTCGACCTTGTAAAGATAAGGATTCAGGTCTGTCTGCTGTTTACCTTTGCTCCTGCCCGCACTGCCCTTCTCTCCACATTTATGTGTTTGTTTGTTTGTCTATCTAATCTTTTGGGTTTTTATTTCTAATGAGGTCGACCAGTTGTCTATTTATTATTTTTTTTACTACGCATCAAGCTGCGCTGCTTGACTTTGCTCCTGTGTGCTCGCGCACTCTCGCCTTTTCCACTTATTTTTATTTTTGATTTATTTTTTATTTATTTTGTGAATTTAAAAAAAATACGCATCGTGCTGTGCTGTTTGTGTTTGATTGAGTGCATTCGCGCGCTCTCGCTTTCTCCACTTTACAATTTTTTTGTTATTATTTATCTATTCCTGAGAGTTTATCTTATTTTTTATTTGTTTATTTAAATGAAGTCGACCTTTTGCCTGCCCTTCCTTCCATTATCCGTCACCGAGACAAACTGAACAAAGTTCTGAGGTCGACCTTGTAAAGATAAGGATTCAGGTCTGTCTGCTGTTTACCTTTGCTCCTGCCCGCACTGTCCTTCTCTCCACATTTATGTGTTTGTTTGTTTGTCTATCTAATCTTTTGGGTTTTTATTTCTAATGAGGTCGACCAGTTGTCTATTTATTATTTTTTTTACTAAGCCTCAAGCTACGCTGCTTGTCTTTGCTCCTGTGTGCTCGCGCACTCTAGCCTTTTCCACTTATTTTTATTTTTGATTTATTTTTGATTTATTTTGTCAATTTAAAAAAAAATACGCATCGTGCTGTGCTGTTTGTGTTTTCTTGAGTGAATTCGCGCGCTCTCTCTTTCTCCACTTTACAATTTTTTGTTATTATTTATCTATTCCTGAGAGTTTATCTTATTTTTTATTTGTTTATTTAAATGAAGTCGACCAGTTGCCTGCCCTTCCTTCCATTATCCGTCACCAAGACAAACTGAAAAAAGTTCTGAGGTCGACCTTGTAAAGATAAGGATTCAGGTCTGTCTGCTGTTTACCTTTGCTCCTGCGCGCACTGCCCTTCTCTCCACATTTTTGTGTTTGTTTGTTTGTCTATCTAATCTTTTGGGTTTTTATTTCTAATGAGGTCGACCAGTTGTCTATTTATTATTTTTTTTACTACGCATCAAGCTGCGCTGCTTGACTTTGCTCCTGTGTGCTCGCGCACTCTCGCCTTTTCCACTTATTTTTATTTTTGATTTATTTTTTATTTATTTTGTGAATTTAAAAAAAATACGCATCGTGCTGTGCTGTTTGTGTTTGATTGAGTGCATTCGCGCGCTCTCGCTTTCTCCACTTTACAATTTTTTTGTTATTATTTATCTATTCCTGAGAGTTTATCTTATTTTTTATTTGTTTATTTAAATGAAGTCGACCAGTTGCCTGCCCTTCCTTCCATTATCCGTCACCGAGACAAACTGAACAAAGTTCTGAGGTCGACATTGTAAAGATAAGGATTCAGGTCTGTCTGCTGTTTACCTTTGCTCCTGCCCGCACTGTCCTTCTCTCCACATTTATGTGTTTGTTTGTTTGTCTATCTAATCTTTTGGGTTTTTATTTCTAATGAGGTCGACCAGTTTTATATTTATTATTTTTTTTACTACGCCTCAAGCTACGCTGCTTGTCTTTGCTCCTGTGTGCTCGCGCACTCTAGCCCTTTCCACTTATTTTTATTTTTGATTTATTTTTGATTTATTTTGTCAATTTTAAAATAAATACGCATCGTGCTGTGCTGTTTGTGTTTGCTTGAGTGCATTCGCGCGCTCTCTCTTTCTCCACTTTACAATTTTTTGTTATTATTTATCTATTCCTGAGAGTTTATCTTATTTTTTATTTGTTTATTTAAATGAAGTCGACCAGTTGCCTGCCCTTCCTTCCATTATCCGTCACCAAGACAAACTGAAAAAAGTTCTGAGGTCGACCTTGTAAAGATAAGGATTCAGGTCTGTCTGCTGTTTACCTTTGCTCCTGCGCGCACTGCCCTTCTCTCCACATTTGTGTGTTTGTTTGTTTGTCTATCTAATCTTTTGGGTTTTTATTTCTAATGAGGTCGACCAGTTGTCTATTTATTATTTTTTTTACTACGCATCAAGCTGCGCTGCTTGACTTTGCTCCTGTGTGCTCGCGCACTCTCGCCTTTTCCACTTATCTTTATTTTTGATTTATTTTTTATTTATTTTGTGAATTTAAAAAAAAAATACGCATCGTGCTGTGCTGTTTGTGTTTGATTGAGTGCATTCGCGCGCTCTCGCTTTCTCCACTTTACAATTTTTTTGTTATTATTTATCTATTCCTGAGAGTTTATCTTATTTTTTATTTGTTTATTTAAATGAAGTCGACCAGTTGCCTGCCCTTCCTTCCATTATCCGTCACCGAGACAAACTGAACAAAGTTCTGAGGTCGACCTTGTAAAGATAAGGATTCAGGTCTGTCTGCTGTTTACCTTTGCTCCTGCCCGCACTGTCCTTCTCTCCACATTTATGTGTTTGTTTGTTTGTCTATCTAATCTTTTGGGTTTTTATTTCTAATGAGGTCGACCAGTTGTCTATTTATTATTTTTTTTACTAAGCCTCAAGCTACGCTGCTTGTCTTTGCTCCTGTGTGCTCGCGCACTCTAGCCTTTTCCACTTATTTTTATTTTTGATTTATTTTTGATTTATTTTGTCAATTTAAAAAAAAATACGCATCGTGCTGTGCTGTTTGTGTTTTCTTGAGTGCATTCGCGCGCTCTCTCTTTCTCCACTTTACAATTTTTTGTTATTATTTATCTATTCCTGAGAGTTTATCTTATTTTTTATTTGTTTATTTAAATGAAGTCGACCAGTTGCCTGCCCTTCCTTCCATATCCGTCACCAAGACAAACTGAAAAAAGTTCTGAGGTCGACCTTGTAAAGATAAGGATTCAGGTCTGTCTGCTGTTTACCTTTGCTCCTGCGCGCACTGCCCTTCTCTCCACATTTTTGTGTTTGTTTGTTTGTCTATCTAATCTTTTGGGTTTTTATTTCTAATGAGGTCGACCAGTTGTCTATTTATTATTTTTTTTACTACGCATCAAGCTGCGCTGCTTGACTTTGCTCCTGTGTGCTCGCGCACTCTCGCCTTTTCCACTTATTTTTATTTTTGATTTATTTTTTATTTATTTTGTGAATTTAAAAAAAAAATACGCATCGTGCTGTGCTGTTTGTGTTTGATTGAGTGCATTCGCGCGCTCTCGCTTTCTCCACTTTACAATTTTTTTGTTATTATTTATCTATTCCTGAGAGTTTATCTTATTTTTTATTTGTTTATTTAAATGAAGTCGACCAGTTGCCTGCCCTTCCTTCCATTATCCGTCACCGAGACAAACTGAACAAAGTTCTGAGGTCGACCTTGTAAAGATAAGGATTCAGGTCTGTCTGCTGTTTACCTTTGCTCCTGCCCGCACTGTCCTTCTCTCCACATTTATGTGTTTGTTTGTTTCTCTATCTAATCTTTTGGGTTTTTATTTCTAATGAGGTCGACCAGTTGTCTATTTATTATTTTTTTTACTAAGCCTCAAGCTACGCTGCTTGTCTTTGCTCCTGTGTGCTCGCGCACTCTAGCCTTTTCCACTTATTTTTATTTTTGATTTATTTTTGATTTATTTTGTCAATTTAAAAAAAATACGCATCGTGCTGTGCTGTTTGTGTTTGCTTGAGTGCATTCGCGCGCTCTCTCTTTCTCCACTTTACTATTTTTTGGTATTATTTATCAGTTCCTGAGAGTTTATCTTATTTTTTATTTGTTTATTTAAATGAAGTCGACCAGTTGCCTGCCCTTCCTTCCATTATCCGTCACCAAGACAAACTGAAAAAAGTTCTGAGGTCGACCTTGTAAAGATAAGGGTTCAGGTCTGTCTGCTGTTTACCTTTGCTCCTGCGCACACTGCCCTTCTCTCCACATTTATGTGTTTGTTTGTTTGTCTATCTAATCTTTTGGGTTTTTATTTCTAATGAGGTCGACCAGTTGTCTATTTATTATTTTTTTTACTACGCATCAAGCTGCGCTGCTTGTCTTTGCTCCTGTGTGCTCGCGCACTCTCGCCTTTTCCACTTATTTTTATTTTTGATTTATTTTGATTTATTTTGTGAATTTAAAAAAAATACGCATCGTGCTGTGCTGTTTGTGTTTGCTTGAGTGCATTCGCACGCTCTCGCTTTCTCCACTTTACAATATTTTGTTATTATTTATCTATTTCTGAGAGTTTATCTTATTTTTTATTTGTTTATTTAAATGAAGTCGACCAGTTGCCTGCCCTTCCTTCCATTATCCGTCACCGAGACAAACTGAACAAAGTTCTGAGGTCGACCTTGTAAAGATAAGGATTCAGGTCTGTCTGCTGTTTACCTTTGCTCCTGCCCGCACTGCCCTTCTCTCCACATTTATGTGTTTGTTTGTTTGTCTATCTAATCTTTTGGGTTTTTATTTCTAATGAGGTCGACCAGTTTTATATTTATTATTTTTTTTATTACGCCTGAAGCTACGCTGCTTGTCTTTGCTCCTGTGTGCTCGCGCACTCTAGCCCTTTCCACTTATTTTTATTTTTGATTTATTTTTGATTTATTTTGTCAATTTTAAAATAAATACGCATCGTGCTGTGCTGTTTGTGTTTGCTTGAGTGCATTCGCGCGCTCTCTCTTTCTCCACTTTACAATTTTTTGTTATTATTTATCTATTCCTGAGAGTTTATCTTATTTTTTATTTGTTTATTTAAATGAAGTCGACCAGTTGCCTGCCCTTCCTTCCATTATCCGTCACCAAGACAAACTGAAAAAAGTTCTGAGGTCGACCTTGTAAAGATAAGGATTCAGGTCTGTCTGCTGTTTACCTTTGCTCCTGCCCGCACTGCCCTTCTCTCCACATTTATGTGTTTGTTTGTTTGTCTATCTAATCTTTTGGGTTTTTATTTCTAATGAGGTCGACCAGTTGTCTATTTATTATTTTTTTTACTACGCATCAAGCTGCGCTGCTTGACTTTGCTCCTGTGTGCTCGCGCACTCTCGCCTTTTCCACTTATCTTTATTTTTGATTTATTTTTTATTTATTTTGTGAATTTAAAAAAAAAATACGCATCGTGCTGTGCTGTTTGTGTTTGATTGAGTGCATTCGCGCGCTCTCGCTTTCTCCACTTTACAATTTTTTTGTTATTATTTATCTATTCCTGAGAGTTTATCTTATTTTTTATTTGTTTATTTAAATGAAGTCGACCTTTTGCCTGCCCTTCCTTCCATTATCCGTCACCGAGACAAACTGAACAAAGTTCTGAGGTCGACCTTGTAAAGATAAGGATTCAGGTCTGTCTGCTGTTTACCTTTGCTCCTGCCCGCACTGTCCTTCTCTCCACATTTATGTGTTTGTTTGTTTGTCTATCTAATCTTTTGGGTTTTTATTTCTAATGAGGTCGACCAGTTGTCTATTTATTATTTTTTTTACTAAGCCTCAAGCTACGCTGCTTGTCTTTGCTCCTGTGTGCTCGCGCACTCTAGCCTTTTCCACTTATTTTTATTTTTGATTTATTTTTGATTTATTTTTTCAATTTAAAAAAAAATACGCATCGTGCTGTGCTGTTTGTGTTTTCTTGAGTGAATTCGCGCGCTCTCTCTTTCTCCACTTTACAATTTTTTGTTATTATTTATCTATTCCTGAGAGTTTATCTTATTTTTTATTTGTTTATTTAAATGAAGTCGACCAGTTGCCTGCCCTTCCTTCCATTATCCGTCACCAAGACAAACTGAAAAAAGTTCTTAGGTCGACCTTGTAAAGATAAGGATTCAGGTCTGTCTGCTGTTTACCTTTGCTCCTGCGCGCACTGCCCTTCTCTCCACATTTTTGTGTTTGTTTGTTTGTCTATCTAATCTTTTGGGTTTTTATTTCTAATGAGGTCGACCAGTTGTCTATTTATTATTTTTTTTACTACGCATCAAGCTGCGCTGCTTGACTTTACTCCTGTGTGCTCGCGCACTCTCGCCTTTTCCACTTATTTTTATTTTTGATTTATTTTTTATTTATTTTGTGAATTTAAAAAAAAAATACGCATCGTGCTGTGCTGTTTGTGTTTGATTGAGTGCATTCGCGCGCTCTCGCTTTCTCCACTTTACAATTTTTTTGTTATTATTTATCTATTCCTGAGAGTTTATCTTATTTTTTATTTGTTTATTTAAATGAAGTCGACCAGTTGCCTGCCCTTCCTTCCATTATCCGTCACCGAGACAAACTGAACAAAGTTCTGAGGTCGACATTGTAAAGATAAGGATTCAGGTCTGTCTGCTGTTTACCTTTGCTCCTGCCCGCACTGTCCTTCTCTCCACATTTATGTGTTTGTTTGTTTGTCTATCTAATCTTTTGGGTTTTTATTTCTAATGAGGTCGACCAGTTTTATATTTATTATTTTTTTTACTACGCCTCAAGCTACGCTGCTTGTCTTTGCTCCTGTGTGCTCGCGCACTCTAGCCCTTTCCACTTATTTTTATTTTTGATTTATTTTTGATTTATTTTGTCAATTTTAAAATAAATACGCATCGTGCTGTGCTGTTTGTGTTTGCTTGAGTGCATTCGCGCGCTCTCTCTTTCTCCACTTTACAATTTTTTGTTATTATTTATCTATTCCTGAGAGTTTATCTTATTTTTTATTTGTTTATTTAAATGAAGTCGACCAGTTGCCTGCCCTTCCTTCCATTATCCGTCACCAAGACAAACTGAAAAAAGTTCTGAGGTCGACCTTGTAAAGATAAGGATTCAGGTCTGTCTGCTGTTTACCTTTGCTCCTGCGCGCACTGCCCTTCTCTCCACATTTATGTGTTTGTTTGTTTGTCTATCTAATCTTTTGGGTTTTTATTTCTAATGAGGTCGACCAGTTGTCTATTTATTATTTTTTTTACTACGCATCAAGCTGCGCTGCTTGACTTTGCTCCTGTGTGCTCGCGCACTCTCGCCTTTTCCACTTATCTTTATTTTTGATTTATTTTTTATTTATTTTGTGAATTTAAAAAAAAAATACGCATCGTGCTGTGCTGTTTGTGTTTGATTGAGTGCATTCGCGCGCTCTCGCTTTCTCCACTTTACAATTTTTTTGTTATTATTTATCTATTCCTGAGAGTTTATCTTATTTTTTATTTGTTTATTTAAATGAAGTCGACCAGTTGCCTGCCCTTCCTTCCATTATCCGTCACCGAGACAAACTGAACAAAGTTCTGAGGTCGACCTTGTAAAGATAAGGATTCAGGTCTGTCTGCTGTTTACCTTTGCTCCTGCCCGCACTGTCCTTCTCTCCACATTTATGTGTTTGTTTGTTTGTCTATCTAATCTTTTGGGTTTTTATTTCTAATGAGGTCGACCAGTTGTCTATTTATTATTTTTTTTACTAAGCCTCAAGCTACGCTGCTTGTCTTTGCTCCTGTGTGCTCGCGCACTCTAGCCTTTTCCACTTATTTTTATTTTTGATTTATTTTTGATTTATTTTGTCAATTTAAAAAAAAATACGCATCGTGCTGTGCTGTTTGTGTTTTCTTGAGTGCATTCGCGCGCTCTCTCTTTCTCCACTTTACAATTTTTTGTTATTATTTATCTATTCCTGAGAGTTTATCTTATTTTTTATTTGTTTATTTAAATGAAGTCGACCAGTTGCCTGCCCTTCCTTCCATTATCCGTCACCAAGACAAATTGAAAAAAGTTCTGAGGTCGACCTTGTAAAGATAAGGATTCAGGTCTGTCTGCTGTTTACCTTTGCTCCTGCGCGCACTGCCCTTCTCTCCACATTTTTGTGTTTGTTTGTTTGTCTATCTAATCTTTTGGGTTTTTATTTCTAATGAGGTCGACCAGTTGTCTATTTATTATTTTTTTTACTACGCATCAAGCTGCGCTGCTTGACTTTGCTCCTTTGTGCTCGCGCACTCTCGCCTTTTCCACTTATTTTTATTTTTGATTTATTTTTTATTTATTTTGTGAATTTAAAAAAAAAAATACGCATCGTGCTGTGCTGTTTGTGTTTGATTGAGTGCATTCGCGCGCTCTCGCTTTCTCCACTTTACAATTTTTTTGTTATTATTTATCTATTCCTGAGAGTTTATCTTATTTTTTATTTGATTATTTAAATGAAGTCGACCAGTTGCCTGCCCTTCCTTCCATTATCCGTCACCGAGACAAACTGAACAAAGTTCTGAGGTCGACCTTGTAAAGATAAGGATTCAGGTCTGTCTGCTGTTTACCTTTGCTCCTGCCCGCACTGTCCTTCTCTCCACATTTATGTGTTTGTTTGTTTGTCTATCTAATCTTTTGGGTTTTTATTTCTAATGAGGTCGACCAGTTGTCTATTTATTATTTTTTTTACTAAGCCTCAAGCTACGCTGCTTGTCTTTGCTCCTGTGTGCTCGCGCACTCTAGCCTTTTCCACTTATTTTTATTTTTGATTTATTTTTGATTTATTTTGTCAATTTAAAAAAAAATACGCATCGTGCTGTGCTGTTTGTGTTTTCTTGAGTGAATTCGCGCGCTCTCTCTTTCTCCACTTTACAATTTTTTGTTATTATTTATCTATTCCTGAGAGTTTATCTTATTTTTTATTTGTTTATTTAAATGAAGTCGACCAGTTGCCTGCCCTTCCTTCCATTATCCGTCACCAAGACAAACTGAAAAAAGTTCTTAGGTCGACCTTGTAAAGATAAGGATTCAGGTCTGTCTGCTGTTTACCTTTGCTCCTGCGCGCACTGCCCTTCTCTCCACATTTTTGTGTTTGTTTGTTTGTCTATCTAATCTTTTGGGTTTTTATTTCTAATGAGGTCGACCAGTTGTCTATTTATTATTTTTTTTACTACGCATCAAGCTGCGCTGCTTGACTTTACTCCTGTGTGCTCGCGCACTCTCGCCTTTTCCACTTATTTTTATTTTTGATTTATTTTTTATTTATTTTGTGAATTTAAAAAAAAAATACGCATCGTGCTGTGCTGTTTGTGTTTGATTGAGTGCATTCGCGCGCTCTCGCTTTCTCCACTTTACAATTTTTTTGTTATTATTTATCTATTCCTGAGAGTTTATCTTATTTTTTATTTGTTTATTTAAATGAAGTCGACCAGTTGCCTGCCCTTCCTTCCATTATCCGTCACCGAGACAAACTGAACAAAGTTCTGAGGTCGACATTGTAAAGATAAGGATTCAGGTCTGTCTGCTGTTTACCTTTGCTCCTGCCCGCACTGTCCTTCTCTCCACATTTATGTGTTTGTTTGTTTGTCTATCTAATCTTTTGGGTTTTTATTTCTAATGAGGTCGACCAGTTTTATATTTATTATTTTTTTTACTACGCCTCAAGCTACGCTGCTTGTCTTTGCTCCTGTGTGCTCGCGCACTCTAGCCCTTTCCACTTATTTTTATTTTTGATTTATTTTTGATTTATTTTGTCAATTTTAAAATAAATACGCATCGTGCTGTGCTGTTTGTGTTTGCTTGAGTGCATTCGCGCGCTCTCTCTTTCTCCACTTTACAATTTTTTGTTATTATTTATCTATTCCTGAGAGTTTATCTTATTTTTTATTTGTTTATTTAAATGAAGTCGACCAGTTGCCTGCCCTTCCTTCCATTATCCGTCACCAAGACAAACTGAAAAAAGTTCTGAGGTCGACCTTGTAAAGATAAGGATTCAGGTCTGTCTGCTGTTTACCTTTGCTCCTGCGCGCACTGCCCTTCTCTCCACATTTATGTGTTTGTTTGTTTGTCTATCTAATCTTTTGGGTTTTTATTTCTAATGAGGTCGACCAGTTGTCTATTTATTATTTTTTTTACTACGCATCAAGCTGCGCTGCTTGACTTTGCTCCTGTGTGCTCGCGCACTCTCGCCTTTTCCACTTATCTTTATTTTTGATTTATTTTTTATTTATTTTGTGAATTTAAAAAAAAAATACGCATCGTGCTGTGCTGTTTGTGTTTGATTGAGTGCATTCGCGCGCTCTCGCTTTCTCCACTTTACAATTTTTTTGTTATTATTTATCTATTCCTGAGAGTTTATCTTATTTTTTATTTGTTTATTTAAATGAAGTCGACCAGTTGCCTGCCCTTCCTTCCATTATCCGTCACCGAGACAAACTGAACAAAGTTCTGAGGTCGACCTTGTAAAGATAAGGATTCAGGTCTGTCTGCTGTTTACCTTTGCTCCTGCCCGCACTGTCCTTCTCTCCACATTTATGTGTTTGTTTGTTTGTCTATCTAATCTTTTGGGTTTTTATTTCTAATGAGGTCGACCAGTTGTCTATTTATTATTTTTTTTACTAAGCCTCAAGCTACGCTGCTTGTCTTTGCTCCTGTGTGCTCGCGCACTCTAGCCTTTTCCACTTATTTTTATTTTTGATTTATTTTTGATTTATTTTGTCAATTTAAAAAAAAATACGCATCGTGCTGTGCTGTTTGTGTTTTCTTGAGTGCATTCGCGCGCTCTCTCTTTCTCCACTTTACAATTTTTTGTTATTATTTATCTATTCCTGAGAGTTTATCTTATTTTTTATTTGTTTATTTAAATGAAGTCGACCAGTTGCCTGCCCTTCCTTCCATTATCCGTCACCAAGACAAACTGAAAAAAGTTCTGAGGTCGACCTTGTAAAGATAAGGATTCAGGTCTGTCTGCTGTTTACCTTTGCTCCTGCGCGCACTGCCCTTCTCTCCACATTTTTGTGTTTGTTTGTTTGTCTATCTAATCTTTTGGGTTTTTATTTCTAATGAGGTCGACCAGTTGTCTATTTATTATTTTTTTTACTACGCATCAAGCTGCGCTGCTTGACTTTGCTCCTTTGTGCTCGCGCACTCTCGCCTTTTCCACTTATTTTTATTTTTGATTTATTTTTTATTTATTTTGTGAATTTAAAAAAAAAATACGCATCGTGCTGTGCTGTTTGTGTTTGATTGAGTGCATTCGCGCGCTCTCGCTTTCTCCACTTTACAATTTTTTTGTTATTATTTATCTATTCCTGAGAGTTTATCTTATTTTTTATTTGTTTATTTAAATGAAGTCGACCAGTTGCCTGCCCTTCCTTCCATTATCCGTCACCGAGACAAACTGAACAAAGTTCTGAGGTCGACCTTGTAAAGATAAGGATTCAGGTCTGTCTGCTGTTTACCTTTGCTCCTGCCCGCACTGTCCTTCTCTCCACATTTATGTGTTTGTTTGTTTGTCTATCTAATCTTTTGGGTTTTTATTTCTAATGAGGTCGACCAGTTGTCTATTTCTTATTTTTTTTACTAAGCCTCAAGCTACGCTGCTTGTCTTTGCTCCTGTGTGCTCGCGCACTCTAGCCTTTTCCACTTATTTTTATTTTTGATTTATTTTTGATTTATTTTGTCAATTTAAAAAAAAATACGCATCGTGCTGTGCTGTTTGTGTTTGCTTGAGTGCATTCGCGCGCTCTCTCTTTCTCCACTTTACAATTTTTTGTTATTATTTATCTATTCCTGAGAGTTTATCTTATTTTTTATTTGTTTATTTAAATGAAGTCGACCAGTTGCCTGCCCTTCCTTCCATTATCCGTCACCAAGACAAACTGAAAAAAGTTCTGAGGTCGACCTTGTAAAGATAAGGATTCAGGTCTGTCTGCTGTTTACCTTTGCTCCTGCGCGCACTGCCCTTCTCTCCACATTTTTGTGTTTGTTTGTTTGTCTATCTAATCTTTTGGGTTTTTATTTCTAATGAGGTCGACCAGTTGTCTATTTATTATTTTTTTTACTACGCATCAAGCTGCGCTGCTTGACTTTGCTCCTGTGTGCTCGCGCACTCTCGCCTTTTCCACTTATTTTTATTTTTGATTTATTTTTGATTTATTTTGTCAATTTAACAAAAAATACGCATCGTGGTGTGCTGTTTGTGTTTGCTTGAGTGCATTCGCGCGCTCTCGCTTTCTCCATTTTAGAATTTTTTTGTTATTATTTATCTATTCCTGAGAGTTTATCTTATTTTTTATTTGTTTATTTAAATGAAGTCGACCAGTTGCCTGCCCTTCCTTCCATTATCCGTCACCGAGACAAACTGAACAAAGTTCTGAGGTCGACCTTGTAAAGATAAGGATTCAGGTCTGTCTGCTCTTTACCTTTGCTCCTGCGCGCACTGCCCTTCTCTCCACATTTATGTGTGTGTTTGTTTGTCTATCTAATCTTTTGGGTTTTTATTTCTAATGAGGTCGACCAGTTGTCTATTTATTATTTTTTTTACTACGCATCAAGCTGTGCTGCTTGTCTTTGCTCCTGTGTGCTCGCGCACTCTCGCCTTTTCCACTTATTTTTATTTTTCATTTATTTTTGATTTATTTTGTCAATTTTAAAAAAAAATACGCATCGTGCTGTGCTGTTTGTGTTTGCTTGAGTGCATTCGCGCGCTCTCGCTTTCTCCATTTTACAATTTTTTTGTTATTATTTATCTATTCCTGAGAGTTTATCTTATTATTTATTTGTTTATTTAAATGAATTCGACCAGTTGCCTGCCCTTCCTTCCATTATCCGTCACCGAGACAAACTGAACAAAGTTCTGAGGTCGACCTTGTAAAGTTAAGGATTCAGGTCTGTCTGCTGTTTACCTTTGCTCCTGCGCGCACTGCCCTTCTCTCCACATTTATGTGTTTGTTTGTTTGTCTATCTAATCTTTTGGGTTTTTATTTCTAATGAGGTCGACCAGTTGTATTTATTATTTTTTTTACTACGCATCAAGCTGCGCTGCTTGTCTTTGCTCCTGTGTGCTCGCGCACTCTCGCCTTTTCCACTTATTTTTATTTTTGATTTATTTTTGATTTATTTTGTCAATTTTAAAAAAAATACGCATCGTGCTGTGCTGTTTGTGTTTGCTTGAGTGCATTCGCGCGCTCTCGCTTTCTCCACTTTACAATTTTTTTGTTATTATTTATCTATTCCTGAGAGTTTATCTTATTTTTTGTTTGTTTATTTAAATGAAGTCGACCAGTTGCCTGCCCTTCCTTCCATTATCAGACACCGAGACAAACTGAACAAAGTTCTGAGGTCGACCTTGTAAAGATAAGGATTCAGGTCTGTCTGCTGTTTACCTTTGCTCCTGCGCGCACTTCCCTTCTCTCCACATTTATGTGTTTGTTGGTTTGTCTATCTAATCTTTTGGGTTTTTATTTCTAATGAGGTCGACCAGTTGTCTATTTATTATTTTTTTTACTACGCATCAAGCTGCGCTGCTTGTCTTTGCTCCTGTGTGCTCGCGCACTCTCGCCTTTTCCACTTATTTTTATTTTTGATTTATTTTTGATTTATTTTGTCAATTTAAAAAAAGTACGCATCGTGCTGTGCTGTTTGTGTTTGCTTGAGTGCATTCGCGCGCTCTCGCTTTCTCCACTTTACAATTTTTTTGTTATGATTTATCTATTCCTGAGAGTTTATCTTATTTTTTATTTGTTTATTTAAATGAAGTCGACCAGTTGCCTGCCCTTTCTTCCATTATCCGTCACCGAGACAAACTGAACAAAGTTCTGAGGTCGACCTTGTAAAGATAAGGATTCAGGCCTGTCTGCTGTTTACCTTTGCTCCTGCGCGAACTGCCCTTCTCTCCATATTTATGTGTTTGTTTGTTTGTCTATCTAATCTTTTGGGTTTTTATTTCTAATGAGGTCGACCAGTTGTCTATTTATTATTTTTTTTACTACGCAGCAAGCTGCGCTGCTTGTCTTTGCTCCTGTGTGCTCGCGCACTCTCTCCTTTTCCACTTATTTTTATTTTTGATTTATTTTGTCAATTTAAAAAAAAATACGCATTGTGCTGTGCTGTTTGGGTTTGCTTGAGTGCATTCGCGCGCTCTCGCTTTCTCCACTTTACAATTTTTTTGTTATTATTTATCTATTCCTGAGAGTTTATCTTCTTTTTATTTGTTTATTTAAATGAAGTCGACCAGTTGCCTGCCCTTCCTTCCATTATCCGTCACCGAGACAAACTGAACAAAGTTCTGAGGTCGACCTTGTAAAGTTAAGGATTCAGGTCTGTCTGCTCTTTACCTTTGCTCCTGCGCGCCCTGCCCTTCTCTCCACATTTATGTGTTTGTTTGTTTGTCTATCTAATCTTTTGGGTTTTTATTTCTAATGAGGTCGACCAGTTGTCTATTTATTATTTTTTTTACTACGCATCAAGCGGCGCTGCTTGTCTTTGCTCCTGTGTGCTCGCGCACTCTCCCGTTTTCCACTTATTTTTATTTTTGATTTATTTTTGATTTATTTTGTCAATTTAAAAAAAAAACATAGGCATCGTGCTGTGCTGTTTGTGTTTGCTTGAGTGCATTCGCGCGCTCTCGCTTTCTCCACTTTACAATTTTTTTGTTATGATTTATCTATTCCTGAGAGTTTATCTTATTTTTTATTTGTTTATTTAAATGAAGTCGACCAGTTGCCTGCCCTTCCTTCCATTATCCGTCACCGAGACAAACTGAACAAAGTTCTGAGGTCGACCTTGTAAAGATAAGGATTCAGGCCTGTCTGCTGTTTACCTTTGCTCCTGCGCGCACTGCCCTTCTCTCCATATTTATGTGTTTGTTTGTTTGTCTATCTAATCTTTTGGATTTTATTTCTAATGAGGTCGACCAGTTGTCTATTTATTATTTTTTTTACTACGCATCAAGCTGTGCTGCTTGTCTTTGCTCCTGTGTGCTCGCGCACTCTCTCCTTTTTGCACTTATTTTTATTTTTGATTTATTTTGTCAATTTAAAAAAAAATACGCATCGTGCTGTGCTGTTTGTGTTTGCTTGAGTGCATTCGCGCGCTCTCGCTTTCTCCACTTTACAATTTTTTTGTTATTATATATCTATTCCTGAGAGTTTATCTTATTTTTTATTTGTTTATTTAAATGAAGTCGACCAGTTGCCTGCCCTTCCTTCCATTATCCGTCACCGAGACAAACTGAACAAAGTTCTGAGGTCGACCTTGTAAAGATAAGGATTCAGGTCTGTCTGCTGTTTACCTTTGCTCCTGCGCGCACTGCCCTTCTCTCCACATTTATGTGTTTGTTTGTTTGTCTATCTAATCTTTTGGGTTTTTATTTCTAATGAGGTCGACCAGTTGTCTATTTATTATTTTTTTTTTACTATGCATCAAGCTGCGCTGCTTGTCTTTGCTCCTGTGTGCTCGCGCACTATCGCCTTTTCCACTTATTTTTATTTTTGATTTATTTTTGATTTATTTTGTCAATTTTAAAAAAAATACGCATCGTGCTGTGCTGTTTGTGTTTGCTTGAGTGCATTAGCGCGCTCTCGCTTTCTCCACTTTACAATTTTTTTGTTATTATTTATCTATTCCTGAGAGTTTATCTTATTTTTTATTTGTTTATTTAAATGAAGTCGACCAGTTGCCTGCCCTTCCTTCCATTATCCGTCACCGAGACAAACTGAACAAAGTTCTGAGGTCGACCTTGTAAAGATAAGGATTCAGGTCTGTCTGCTGTTTACCTTTGCTCCTGCGCGCACTGCCCTTCTCTCCACATTTATGTGTTTGTTTGTTTGTCTATCTAATCTTTTGGGTTTTTATTTCTAATGAGGTCGACCAGATGTCTATTTATTATTTTTTTTACTACGCATCAAGCTGCGCTGCTTGTCTTTGCTCCTGTGTGCTCGCGCACTCTCGCGTTTTCCACTTATTTTTATTTGTGATTTATTTTTGATTTATTTTGTCAATTTAAAAAAAAACATACGCATCGTGCTGTGCTGTTTGTGTTTGCTTGAGTGCATTCGCGCGCTCTCGCTTTCTCCACTTTACAATTTTTTTGTTATGATTTATCTATTCCTGAGAGTTTATCGTATTTTTTATTTGTTTATTTAAATGAAGTCGACCAGTTGCCTGCCCTTCCTTCCATTATCCGTCACCGAGACAAACTGAACAAAGTTCTGAGGTCGACCTTGTAAAGATAAGGATTCAGGTCTGTCTGCTGTTTACCTTTGCTCCTGTGCGCACTGCCCTTCTCTCCACATTTATGTGTTTGTTTGTTTGTCTATCTAATCTTTTGGGTTTTTATTTCTAATGAGGTCGACCAGTTGTCTATTTATTATTGTTTTTTACTACGCATCAAGCTGCGCTGCTTGTCTTTGCTCCTGTGTGCTCGCGCACTCTCTCCTTTTCCACTTATTTTTATTTTTGATTTATTTTTGATTGATTTTGTCAATTTAAAAAAAAATACGCATCGTGCTGTGCTGTTTGTGTTTGCTTTAGTGCATTCGCGCGCTCTCGCTTTCTCCACTTTACAATTTTTTTGTTATTATTTATCTATTCCTGAGAGTATATCTTATTTTTTATTTGTTTATTTAAATGAAGTCGACCAGTTGCCTGCCCTTCCTTCCATTATCCGTCACCGAGACAAACTGAACAAAGTTCTGAGGTCGACCTTGTAAAGATAAGGATTCATGTCTGTCTGCTGTTTACCTTTGCTCCTGCGCGCACTGCCCTTCTCTCCACATTTATGTGTTTGTTTGTTTGTCTATCTAATCTTTTGGGTTTTTATTTCTAATGAGGTCGACCAGTTGTCTATTTATTATTTTTTTTACTACGCATCAACCTGCGCTGCTTGTCTTTGCTCCTGTGTGCTCGCGCACTCTCTCCTTTTCCACTTATTTTTATTTTTGATTTATTTTGTCAATTTAAAAAAAAATACGCATCGTGCTGTGCTGTTTGTGTTTGCTTGAGTGCATTCGCGCGCTCTCGCTTTCTCCACTTTACAATTTTTTTGTTATTATTTATCTATTCCTGAGAGTTTATCTTATTTTTTATTTGTTTATTTAAATGAAGTCGACCAGTTGCCTGCCCTTCCTTCCATTATCCGTCACCGAGACGAACTGAACAAAGTTCTGAGGTCGACCTTGTAAAGATAAGGATTCAGGTCTGTCTGCTGTTTACCTTTGCTCCTGCACGCACTGCCCTTCTCTCCACATTTATGTGTTTGTTTGTTTGTCTATCTAATCTTTTGGGTTTTTATTTCTAATGAGGTCGACCAGTTGTCTATTTATTATTTTGTTTACTACGCATCAAGCTGCGCTGCTTGTCTTTGCTCCTGTGTGCTCGCGCACTCTCGCCTTTTCCACTCATTTTTATTTTTGATTTATTTTTTATTTATTTTTTCAATTTTTAAAAAAATTACGCATCGTGCTGTGCTGTTTGTGTTTGCTTGAGTGCATTCGCGCGCTCTCGCTTTCTCCACTTTACAATTTTTTGTTATTATTTATCTATTCCTGAGAGTTTATCTTATTTTTTATTTGTTTATTTAAATGAAGTCGACCAGTTGCCTGCCCTTCCTTCCATTATCCGTCACCGAGACAAACTGAACAAAGTTCTGAGGTCGCCCTTGTAAAGATAAGGATTCAGGTCTGTCTGCTCTTTACCTTTGCTCCTGCGCGCACTGCCCTTCTCTCCACATTTATGTGTTTGTTTGTTTGTCTATCTAATCTTTTGGGTTTTTATTTCTAATGAGGTCGACCAGTTGTCTATTTATTATTTTTTTTACTACGCATCAAGCTGCGCTGCTTGTCTTTGCTCCTGTGTGCTCGCGCACTCTCTCCTTTTCCACTTATTTTTATTTTTGATTTATTTTGTCAATTTAAAAAAAAATACGCATCGTGCTGTGCTGTTTGTGTTTGCTTGAGTGCATTCGCGCGCTCTCGCTTTCTCCACTTTACAATTTTTTTGTTATTATTTATCTATTCCTGAGAGTTTATCTTATTTTTTATTTGTTTATTTAAATGAAGTCGACCAGTTGCCTGCCCTTCCTTCCATTATCCGTCACCGAGACAAACTGAACAAAGTTCTGAGGTCGAACTTGTAAAGATAAGGATTCAGGTCTGTCTGCTGTTTACCTTTTCTCCTGCGCGCACTGCCCTTCTCTCCACATTTATGTGTTTGTTTGTTTGTCTATCTAATCTTTTGGGTTTTTATTTCTAATGAGGTCGACCAGTTGTCTATTTATTATTATTTTTACTACGCATCAAGCTGCGCTGCTTGTCTTTGCTCCTGTGTACTCGCGCACTCTCGCCTTTTCCACTTATTTTTATTTTAGATTTATTTTTTATTTATTTTGTCAATTTAAAAAAAAAATACGCATCGTGCTGTGCTGTTTGTGTTTGCTTGAGTGCATTCGCGCGCGCTCGCTTTCTCCACTTTACAATTTTTTTGTTATTATTTATCTATTCCTGAGAGTTTATCTTATATTTTATTTGTTTATTTAAATGAATTCGACCAGTTGCCTGCCCTTCCTTCCATTATCCGTCACCGAGACAAACTGAACAAAGTTCTGAGGTCGACCTTGTAAAGATAAGGATTCAGGTCTGTCTGCTGTTTACCTTTGCTCCTGCGCGCACAGCCCTTCTCTCCACATTTATGTGTTTGTTTGTTTGTCTATCTAATCTTTTGGGTTTTTATTTCTAATGAGGTCGACCAGTTGTCTATTTATTATTATTTTTACTACGCATCAAGCTGCGCTGCTTGTCTTTGCTCCTGTGTACTCGCGCACTCTCGCCTTTTCCACTTATTTTTATTTTTGATTTATTTTGTCAATTTAAAAAAAATACGCATCGTGCTGTGCTGTTTGTGTTTGCTTGAGTGCATTCGCGCGCTCTCGCTTTCTCCACTTTACAATTTTTTTGTTATTATTTATCTATTCCTGAGAGTTTATCTCATATTTTATTTGTTTATTTAAATGAATTCGACCAGTTGCCTGCCCTTCCTTCCATTATCCGTCACCGAGACAAACTGAACAAAGTTCTGAGGTCGACCTTGTAAAGGTAAGGATTCAGGTCTGTCTGCTCTTTACCTTTGCTCCTGCGCGCACTGCCCTTCTCTCCACATTTATGTGTTTGTTTGTTTGTCTATCTAATCTTTTGGGTTTTTATTTCTAATGAGGTCGACCAGTTGTCTATTTATTATTTTTTTTACTACGCATCAAGCTGCACTGCTTGTCTTTGCTCCTGTGTGCTCGCGCACTCTCGCCTTTTCCACTTATTTTTATTTTTGATTTATTTTTGATTTATTTTGTCAATTTAAAAAAAAATACGCATCGTGCTGTGCTGTTTGTGTTTGCTTGAGTGCATTCGCGCGCTCTCGCTTTCTCCACTTTACAATTTTTTTGTTATTATTTATCTATTCCTGAGAGTTTATCTTATTTTTTATTTGTTTATTTAAATGAAGTCGACCAGTTGCCTGCCCTTCCTTCCATTATCCGTCACCGAGACAAACTGAACAAAGTTCTGAGGTCGAACTTGTAAAGATAAGGATTCAGGTCTGTCTGCTGTTTACCTTTGCTCCTGCGCGCACTGCCCTTCTCTCCACATTTATGTGTTTGTTTGTTTGTCTATCTAATCTTTTGGGTTTTTATTTCTAATGAGGTCGACCAGTTGTCTATTTATTATTATTTTTACTACGCATCAAGCTGCGCTGCTTGTCTTTGCTCCTGTGTACTCGCGCACTCTCGCCTTTTCCACTTATTTTTATTTTTGATTTATTTTTTATTTATTTTGTCAATTTAAAAAAAAAATACGCATCTTGCTGTGCTGTTTGTGTTTGCTTGAGTGCATTCGCGCGCTCTCGCTTTCTCCACTTTAAAATTTTTTGTTATTATTTATCTATTCCTGAGAGTTTATCTTATATTTTATTTGTTTATTTAAATGAAGTCGACCAGTTGCCTGCCCTTCCTTCCATTATCCGTCACCGAGACAAACTGAACAAAGTTCTGAGGTCGACCTTGTAAAGATAAGGATTCAGGTCTGTCTGCTCTTTACCTTTGCTCCTGCGCGCACTGCCCTTCTCTCCACATTTATGTGTTTGTTTGTTTGTCTATCTAATCTTTTGGGTTTTTATTTCTAATGAGGTCGACCAGTTGTCTATTTATTATTTTTTTTACTACGCATCAAGCTGCGCTGCTTGTCTTTGCTCCTGTGTGCTCGCGCACTCTCGCCTTTTCCACTTATTTTTATTTTTGATTTATTTTTGATTTATTTTGTCAATTTAAAAAAAAATACGCATCGTGCTGTGCTGTTTGTGTTTGCTTGAGTGCATTCGCGCGCTCTCGCTTTCTCCACTTTACAATTTTTTTGTTATTATTTATCTATTCCTGAGAGTTTATCTTATTTTTTATTTGTTTATTTAAATGAAGTCGACCAGTTGCCTGCCCTTCCTTCCATTATCCGTCACCGAGACAAACTGAACAAAGTTCTGAGGTCGCCCTTGTAAAGATAAGGATTCAGGTCTGTCTGCTGTTTACCTTTGCTCCTGCGCGCACTGCCCTTCTCTCCACATTTATGTGTTTGTTTGTCTATCTAATCTTTTGGGTTTTTATTTCTAATGAGGTCGACCAGTTGTCTATTTATTATTTTTTTTACTACGCATCAAGCTGCGCTGCTTGTCTTTGCTCCTGTGTACTCGCGCACTCTCGCCTTTTCCACTTATTTTTATTTTTGATTTATTTTGTCAATTAAAAAAAAAATACGCATCGTGCTGTGCTGTTTGTGTTTGCTTGAGTGCATTCGCGCGCTCTCGCTTTCTCCACTTTACAATTTTTTTGTTATTATTTATCTATTCCTGAGAGTTTATCTTATTTTTTATTTGTTTATTTAAATGAAGTCGACCACTTGCCTGCCCTTCCTTCCATTATCCGTCACCGAGACAAACTGAACAAAGTTCTGAGGTCGCCCTTGTAAAGATAAGGATTCAGGTCTGTCTGATGTTTACCTTTGCTCCTGCGCGCACTGCCCTTCTCTCCACATTTATGTGTTTGTTTGTTTGTCTATCTAATCTTTTGGGTTTTTATTTCTAATGAGGTCGACCAGTTGTCTATTTATTATTTTTTTTACTACGCATCAATCTGCGCTGCTTGTCTTTGCTCCTGTGTGCTCGCGCACTCTCGCCTTTTCCACTTATTTTTATTTTTGATTTATTTTGTCAATTTAAAAAAAACGCATCGTGCTGTGCTGTTTATGTTTGCTTGAGTGCATTCGCGCGCTCTCGCTTTCTCCACTTTACAAATTTTGTCATTATTTATCTATTCCTGAGAGTTTATCTTATTTTTATTTGTTTATTTAAATGAAGTCGACCAGTTGCCTGCCCTTCCTTCCATTATCCGTCACCGAGACAAACTGAACAAAGTTCTGAGGTCGATCTTGTAAAGATAAGGATTCAGGCCTGTGTGCTGTTTACCTTTGCTCCTGCGCGCACTGCCCTTCTCTCCACATTAATGTGTTTGTTTGTGTGTCTATCTAATCTTTTGGGTTTTTATTTCTAATGAGGTCGACCAGTTGTCTATTTATTATTTTTTTTACTACGCATCAAGCTGCGCTGCTTGTCTTTGCTCCTGTGTGCTCGCGCACTCTCGCCTTTTCCACTTATTTTTATTTTTGATTTATTTTTGATTTATTTTGTCAATTTAAAAAAAAATACGCATCGTGCTGTGCTGTTTGTGTTTGCTTGAGTGCATTCGCGCGCTCTCAGCTTTCTCCACTTTACAATTTTTTTGTTATTATTTATCTATTCCTGAGAGTTTATCTTATTTTTTATTTGTTTATTTAAATGAAGTCGACCAGTTGCCTGCCCTTCCTTCCATTATCCGTCACCGAGACAAACTGAACAAAGTTCTGAGGTCGCCCTTGTAAAGATAAGGATTCAGGTCTGTCTGATGTTTACCTTTGCTCCTGCGCGCACTGCCCTTCTCTCCACATTTATGTGTTTGTTTGTTTGTCTATCTAATCTTTGGGTTTTTATTTCTAATGAGGTCGACCAGTTGTCTATTTATTATTTTTTTTACTACGCATCAAGCTGCGCTGCTTGTCTTTGCTCCTGTGTGCTCGCACACTCTCTCCTTTTCCACTTATTTTTATTTTTGATTTATTTTGTCAATTTAAAAAAAAATACGCATCGTGCTGTGCTGTTTGTGTTTGCTTGAGTGCATTCGCGCGCTCTCGCTTTCTCCACTTTACAATTTTTTTGTTATTATTTATCTATTCCTGAGAGTTTATCTTATTTTTTATTGTTTATTTAAATGAAGTCGACCAGTTGCCTGCCCTTCCTTCCATTATCCGTCACCGAGACAAACTGAACAAAGTTCTGAGGTCGCCTTGTAAAGATAAGGATTCAGGTCTGTCTGCTGTTTACCTTTGCTCCTGCGCGCACTGCCCTTCTCTCCACATTTATGTGTTTGTTTGTCTATCTAATCTTTTGGGTTTTTATTTCTAATGAGGTCGACCAGTTGTTTATTTATTATTTTTTTTACTACGCATCAAGCTGCGCTGCTTGTCTTTGCTCCTGTGTGCTCGCGCACTCTCGCCTTTTCCACTTATTTTTATTTTTGATTTATTTTGTCAATTTAAAAAAAAATACGCATCGTGCTGTGCTGTTTGTGTTTGCTTGAGTGCATTCGCGCGCTCTCGCTTTCTCCACTTTACAATTTTTTTGTTATTATTTATCTATTCCTGAGAGTTTATCTTATTTTTTATTTGTTTATTTAAATGAAGTCGACCAGTTGCCTGCCCTTCCTTCCATTATCCGTCACCGAGACAAACTGAACAAAGTTCTGAGGTCGCCCTTGTAAAGATAAGGATTCAGGTCTGTCTGATGTTTACCTTTGCTCCTGCGCGCACTGCCCTTCTCTCCACATTTATGTGTTTGTTTGTTTGTCTATCTAATCTTTTGGGTTTTTATTTCTAATGAGGTCGACCAGTTGTCTATTTATTATTTTTTTTACTACGCATCAAGCTGCGCTGCTTGTCTTTGCTCCTGTGTGCTCGCGCACTCCTCGCCTTTTCCACTCATTTTTATTTTTGATTTATTTTTTATTTATTTTTTTCAATTTTTAAAAAAATTACGCATCGTGCTGTGCTGTTTGTGTTTGCTTGAGTGCATTCGCGCGCTCTCGCTTTCTCCACTTTACAATTTTTTGATATTATTTATCTATTCCTGAGAGTTTATCTTATTTTTTATTTGTTTATTTAAATGAAGTCGACCAGTTGCCTGCCCTTCCTTCCATTATCCGTCACCGAGACAAACTGAACAAAGTTCTGAGGTCGCCCTTGTAAAGATAAGGATTCAGGTCTGTCTGCTCTTTACCTTTGCTCCTGCGCGCACTGCCCTTCTCTCCACATTTATGTGTTTGTTTGTTTGTCTATCTAATCTTTTGGGTTTTTATTTCTAATGAGGTCGACCAGTTGTCTATTTATTATTTTTTTTACTACGCATCAAGCTGCGCTGCTTGTCTTTGCTCCTGTGTGCTCGCGCACTCTCTCCCTTTTCCACTTATTTTTATTTTTGATTTATTTTGTCAATTTAAAAAAAAATACGCATCGTGCTGTGCTGTTTGTGTTTGCTTGAGTGCATTCGCGCGCTCTCGCTTTCTCCACTTTACAATTTTTTTGTTATTATTTATCTATTCCTGAGAGTTTATCTTATTTTTTATTTGTTTATTTAAATGAAGTCGACCAGTTGCCTGCCCTTCCTTCCATTATCCGTCACCGAGACAAACTGAACAAAGTTCTGAGGTCGCCCTTGTAAAGATAAGGATTCAGGTCTGTCTGATGTTTACCTTTGCTCCTGCGCGCACTGCCCTTCTCTCCACATTTATGTGTTTGTTTGTTTGTCTATCTAATCTTTTTGGTTTTTATTTCTAATGAGGTCGACCAGTTGTCTATTTATTATTATTTTTACTACGCATCAAGCTGCGCTGCTTGTCTTTGCTCCTGTGTACTCGAGCATTCTCGCCTTTTCCACTTATTTTTATTTTTGATTTATTTTTTATTTATTTTGTCAATTTAAAAAAAAAATACGCATCGTGCTGTGCTGTTTGTGTTTGCTTGAGTGCATTCGCGCGCTCTCGCTTTCTCCACTTTACAATTTTTTTGTTATTATTTATCTCTTCCTGAGAGTTTATCTTATATTTTATTTGTTTATTTAAATGAAGTCGACCAGTTGCCTGCCCTTCCTTCCATTATCCGACACCGAGACAAACTGAACAAAGTTCTGAGGTCGACCTTGTAAAGATAAGGATTCAGGTCTGTCTGCTCTTTACCTTTGCTCCTGCGCGCACT
>NW_025957966.1:0-38599 GCF_023159225.1 Perognathus longimembris pacificus | reverse complement strand
TCTCGCCTTTTCCACTTATTTTTATTTTTGATTTATTTTTGATTTATTTTGTCAATTTAAAAAAAATACGCATCGTGCTGTGCTGTTTGTGTTTGCTTGAGTGCATTCGCGCGCTCTCGCTTTCTCCACTTTACAATTTTTTTGTTATTATTTATCTATTCCTGAGAGTTTATCTTATTTATTATTTGTTTATTTAATGAAGTCGACCAGTTGCCTGCCCTTCCTTCCATTATCCGACACCGAGACAAACTGAACAAAGTTCTGAGGTCGACCTTGTAAAGATAAGGATTCAGGTCTGTCTGCTGTTTACGTTTGCACCTGCGCGCACCGCCCTTCTCTCCACATTTATGTGTTTGTTTGTTTGTCTATCTAATCTTTTGGGTTTTTATTTCTAATGAGGTCGACCAGTTGTCTATTTATTATTTTTTTTACTACGTATCAAGCTGCGCTGCTTGTCTTTGCTCCTGTGTGCTCGCGCACTCTCTCCTTTTCCACTTATTTTTATTTTTGATTTATTTTTGATTTATTTTGTCAATTTAAAAAAAATTCGCATTGTGCTGTGCTGTTTGTGTTGCTTGAGTGCATTCGCGCGCTCTCGCTTTCTCCACTTTACAATTTTTTTGTTATTATGTATCTATTCCTGAGAGTTTATCTTATTTTTTATTTTTTATTTAAATGAAGTCGACCAGTTGCCTGCCCTTCTTTCCATTATCCGTCACCGAGACAAACTGAACAAAGTTCTGAGGTCGACCTTGTAAAGATAAGGATTCAGGTCTGTCTGCTGTTACCTTTGCTCCTGCGCGCACTGCCCTTCTCTCCACATTTATGTGTTTGTTTGTTTGTCTATCTAATCTTTTGGGTTTTTATTTCTAATGAGGTCGACCAGTTGTCTATTTATTATTTTTTTTACTACGCATCCAGCTGGGCTGCTTGTCTTTGCTCCTGTGTGCTCGCGCACTCTCGCCTTTTCCACTTATTTTTATTTTTGATTTATTTTTGATTTATTTTGTCAATTTAAAAAAAATACGCATCGTGCTGTGCTGTTTGTGTTTCCTTGAGTGCATTCTCGCGCTCTCGCTTTCTCAGTTTTACAGTTTTTTTTGTTATTATTTATCTATTCCTGAGAGTTTATCTCATTTTTTATTTTTTTATTTAAATGAAGTCGACCAGTTTGCCTGCCCTTCCTTCCATTATCTGTCACCGAGACAAACTGAACAAAGTTCTGAGGTCGACCTTGTAAAGATAAGGATTCAGATCTGTCTGCTGTTTACATTTGCTCCTGCCCGCACTGCCCTTCTCTCCACATTTATGTGTTTGTTTGTTTGTCTATCTAATCTTTTGGGTTTTTATTTCTAATGAGGTCGACCAGTTGTCCATTTATTATTTCTTTTACTACGCATCAAGCTACGCTGCTTTTCTTTCCTCCTGTGTGCTCGCGCACTCTCGCCTTTTCCACTCATTTTTATTTTTGATTTATTTTTGATTTATTTTGTCAATTTTTAAAAAAAAATACGCATCGTGCTGTGCTGTTTGTGTTTGCTTGAGTGCATTCGCGCGCTCTCGCTTTCTCCACTTTACAATTTTTTTGTTATTATTTATCTATTCCTGAGAGTTTATCTTATTTTTATTTGTTTATTTAAATGAAGTCGACCAGTTGCCTGCCCTTCCTTCCGTTATCTGTTCACCGAGACAACCTGAACAAAGTTCTGAGGTCGACCTTGTAAAGATAAGGATCAGGTCTGTCTGCTGTTTACCTTTGCTCCTGCGCGCACTGCCCTTCTCTCTACATTTATGTGTTTGTTTGTTTGTCTATCTAATCTTTTGGGTTTTTATTTCTAATGAGGTCGACCAGTTGTCTATTTATTATTATTTTTTTACTACGCATCAAGCTGCGCTGCTTGTCTTTGCTCCTGTGTGCTCGCGCACTCTCGCCTTTTCCACTTATTTTTATTTTTGATTTATTTTTTATTTATTTTGTCAATTTTAAAAAAAATACGCATCGTGCTGTGCTGTTTGTGTTTGCTTGAGTGCATTCGCGCTCTCTCGCTTTCTCAACTTTACAATATTTTTGTTATTATTATCTATTCCTGAGAGTTTATCTTATTTTTTATTTGTTTATTTAAATGAAGTCGACCAGTTGCCTGCCCTTCCTTCCATTATCCGTCACCGAGACAAACTGAACAAAGTTCTGAGGGTCGACCATGTAAAGATAAGGATTCAGGTCTGTCTGCTGTTTACCTTTGCTCCTGCGCGCACTGCCTTTCCTCTCCACATTTATGTGTTTGTTTGTTTGTCTATCTAATCTTTTGGTTTTTATTTCTAATGAGGTCGACCAGTTGTCTATTTATATTTTTTTTACTACACATCAAGCTGCGCTGCTTGTCCTTGCTCCTGTGTGCTCGCGCACTCTCGCCTTTTCCACTTATTTTTATTTTTGATTTATTTTTGATTTATTTTGTCAATTAAAAAAAAATACGCATCGTGCTGTGCTGTTTGGGTTTGCTTGAGTGCATTAGCGCGCTCTCGCTTTCTCCACTTTACAATTTTTTGTTATTATTTATCTATTCTTGAGAGTTTATCTTAATTTTTATTTGTTTATTTAAATGAAGTCGACCAGTTGCCTGCCCTTCCTTCCATTATCCGTCACCGAGACAAACTGAACAAAGTTCTGAGGTCGACCTTGTAAAGATAAGGATTCAGGTCTGTCTGCTGTTTACCTTTGCTCCTGCCCGCAATGCCCTTCTCTCCACATTTATGTGTTTGTTTGTTTGTCTATCTAATCTTTTGGGTTTTTATTTCTAATGAGGTCGACCAGTTGTCTATTTATTATTTTTTTTACTACGCATCAAGCTGCGCTGCTTGTCTTTGCTCCTGTGTGCTCGCGCACTCTCGCCTTTTCCACTTATTTTTATTTTTGATTTATTTTTGATTTATTTTGCCAATTTAAAAAAAATACACATCGTGCTGTGCTGTTTGTATTTGCTTGAGTGCATTCGCGCGCTCTCGCTTTCTCCACTTTACAATTTTTTTGTTATTATTTATCTATTCCTGAGAGTTTATCGTATTTTTTATTTGTTTCTTTAAATGAAGTCGACCAGTTGCCTGCCCTTCCTTCCATTATCCGTCACCGAGACAAACTGAACAAAGTTCTGAGGTCGACCTTGTAAAGATAAGGATTCAGGTCTGTCTGCTGTTTACCTTTGCTCCTGCGCGCACTGCCCTTCTCTCCACATTTATGTGTTTGTTTGTTTGTCTATCTAATCTTTTGGGTTTTTATTTCTAATGAGGTCGACCAGTTGTCTATTTATTATTTTTTTTTACTACGCTATCAAGCTGCGCTGCTTGTCTTTGCTCCTGTGTGCTCGCGCACTCTCGCCTTTTCCACGTATTTTTATTTTTGATTTATTTTGTCAATTTAAAAAAAATACGCATCGTGCTGTGCTGTTTGTGTTTGCTTGAGTGCATTCGCGCGCTCTCGCTTTCTCCACTTTACAATTTTTTTGTTATTGTTTATCTATTCCTGAGAGTTTATCTTATTTTTTATTTGTTTATTTAAATGAAGTCGACCAGTTGGCCTGCCCTTCCTTCCATTATCCGTCACCAAGTCAAACTGAACAAAGTTCTGAGGTCGACCTTGTAAAGATAAGGATTCAGGTCTGTCTGCTGTTTACCTTTGCTCCTGCGCGCACTGCCCTTCTCTCCACATTTATGGGTTTGTTTGTTTGTCTATCTAATCTTTTGGGTTTTTATTTCTATTGAGGTCGACCAGTTGTCTATTTATTATTTTTTTTACTACGCATCAAGCTGCGCTGCTTGTCTTTGCCCCTGTGTGCTCGCGCACTCTCGCCTTTTCCACTTATTTTTATTTTTGATTTATTTTTGATTTATTTTGTCAATTTAAAAAAAAATACGCATCGTGCTGTGCTGTTTGTGTTTTGCTTGATTGCATTCGAGCGCTCTCGCTTTCTCCACTTTACAATTTTTTGTTATTATTTATCTATTCCTGAGAGTTTATCTTATGTTTTACTTGTTTATTTAAATGAAGTCGACCAGTTGCCTGCCCTTCCTTCCATTATCCGTCACCGAGACAAACTGAACAAGTTCTGAGGTCGACCTTGTAAAGATAAGGATTCAGGTCTGTCTGCTGTTTACCTTTGCTCCTGCGCGCACTGCCCTTATCTCCACATTTATGTGTTTGTTTGTTTGTCTATCTAATCTTTTGGGTTATTATTTCTAATGAGGTCGACCAGTTGTCTATTTATTATTTTTTTTTACTACGCATCAAGCTGCGCTGTTTGTCTTTGCTCCTGTGTGCTCGCGCACTCTCGCCTTTTCCACTTATTTTATTTTTGATTTATTTTTAATTTATTTTGTCAATTTAAAAAAAAATACGCATCGTGCTGTGCTGTTTGTGATTGCTTGAGTGCATTCGCGCGCTCTCGCTTTCTACACTTTACAATTTTTTTGTTATTATTTATCTATTCCTGAGAGTTTATCTTATTTTTTATTTGTTTATTTAAATGAAGTCCGACCAGTTGCCTGCCCTTCCGTCCATTATCCGTCACCGAGACAAACTGAACAATGTTCTGAGGTCGACCTTGTAAAGATAAGGATTCAGGTCTGTCTGCTGTTTACCTTTGCTCCTGCGCGCACTGCCCTTCTCTCCACATTTATGTGTTTGTTTGTTTGTCTACCTAATCTTTTGGGTTTTTATTTCTAATGAGGTCGACCAGTTGTCTATTTATTATTTTTTTTAGTACGAATCAAGCTGCGCTGCTTGTCTTTGCTCCTGTGTGCTCGCGCACTCTCGCCTTTTCCACTTATTTTTATTTTTGATTTATTTTTGATTTATTTTGTCAATTTTAAAAAAAATACGCATCGTGCTGTGCTGTTTGTGTTTGCTTGAGTGCATTCGCGCGCTCTCGCTTTCTCCACTTTACAATTTTTTTGTTATTATTTATCTATTCCTGAGAGTTTATCTTATTTTTTATTTGTTTATTTAAATGAAGTCGACCAGTTGCCTGCCCTTCCTTCCATTATCCGTCACCGAGACAAACTGAACAAAGTTCTGAGGTCGACCTTGTAAAGATAAGGATTCAGGTCTGTCTGCTGTTTACCTTTACTCCTGCGCACACTGCCCTTCTCTCCACATTTATGTGTTTGTTTGTTTGTCTATCTAATCTTTTGGGTTTTTATTTCTAATGAGGTCCACCAGTTGTCTATTTATTATTTTTTTTACTACGCATCAAGCTGTGCTGCTTGTCTTTGCTCCTGTGTGCTCGCGCACTCTCCCCTTTTCCACTTATTTTTATTTTTGATTTATCTTGTCAATTAAAAAAAAAATACGCATCATGCTGTGCTGTTTGTGTTTGCTTGAGTGCATTCGCGCGCTCTCGCTTTCTCCACTTTACAATTTTTTTGTTATTATTTATCTATTCCTGAGAGTTTATCTTATTTTTTATTTTTTTATTTAAATGAAGTCGACCAGTTGCCTGCCCTTCCTTCCATGATCCGTCACCGAGACAACCTGAACAAAGTTCTGAGGTCGACCTTGTAAAGATAAGGATTCAGGTCTGTCTGCTGTTTACCTTTGCTCTGCGCGCACTGCCCATCTCCACATTTATGTGTTTGTTTGTTTGTCTATCTAATCTTTTGGGTTTTTATTTCTAATGAGGTCGACCAGTTGTCTATTTATTATTTCTTTTACTACGCATCAAGCTGCGCTGCTTGTCTTTGCTCCTGTGTGCTCACGCACTCTTGCCTTTTCCACTTATTTTTATTTTTGATTTATTTTGTCAATTTTAAAAAAAAATACGCATCGTGCTGTGCTGTTTGTGTTTGCTAGAGTGCATTCGCGCGCTCTCGCTTTCTCCACTTTACAATTTTTGTTATTATTTATCTATTCCTGAGAGTTTATCTTATTTTTTATTTGTTTATTTAAATGAAGTCGACCAGTTGCCTGCCCTTCCTTCCATTATCCGTCACCGAGAAAAACTGAACAAAGTTTGAGGTCGACCTTGTAAAGATAAGGATTCAGGTCTGTCTGCTGTTTACCTTTGCTCCTGCGCGCACTGCCCATCTCCATATTTATGTGTTTGTTTGTTTGTCTATCTAATCTTTTGGGTTTTTATTTTTAATGAGGTCGACCAGTTGTCTATTTATTATTTTTTTTACTACTCATCAAGCTGCGCTGCTTGTCTTTGCTCCTGTGTGCTCGCGCACTCTCGCCTTTTCCACTTATTTTTATTTTTGATTTATTTTTGATTTATTTTGTCAATTTTTTAAAAAAATACGCATCGTGCTGTGCTGTTTCTGTTTGCTTGAGTGCATTCGCGGGCTCTCGCTTTCTCCACTTTACAATTTTTTTGTTAATATTTATCTATTCCTGAGAGTTTATCTTATTTTTTATTTGTTTATTTAAATGAAGTCGACCAGTTGCCTGCCCTTCCTTCCATTATCCGTCACCGAGACAAACTGAACAAAGTTCTGAGGTCGACCTTGTAAAGATAAGGATTCAGGTCTGTCTGCTGTTTACCTTTGCTCCTGCGCGCACTGCCCGTCTCTCCACATTTATGTGTTTGTTTGTTTGTCTATCTAATCTTTTGGGTTTTTATTTCTCATGAGGTCGACCAGTTGTCTATTTATTATTTTTTTTACTACGCATCAAGCTGCGCTGCTTGTCTTTGCTCCTGTGTGCTCGCGCACTCTCGCCTTTTCCACTTATTTTTATTTTTGATTTATTTTGTCAATTTAAAAAAAAAATACGCATCGTGCTGTGCTGTTTGTGTTTGCTTGAGTGCATTCGCGCGCTCTCGCTTTCTCCACTTTGCAATTTTTTTGTTATTATTTATCTATTCCTGAGAGTTTCTCTTAATTTTATTTGTTTATTTAAATCAAGTCGACCAATTGCCTGCCCTTCCTTCCATTATCTGTCACCGAGAAAAACTGAACAAAGTTCTGAGGTCGACCTTGTAAAGATAAGGATTCAGGTCTGTCTGCTCTTTACCATTGCTCCTGCGCGCACTGCCCTTCTCTCCACATTTATGTGTTTGTTTGTTTGTCTATCTAATCTTTTGGGTTCTTATTTCTAATGAGGTCGACCAGTTGTCTATTTTTTATTTTTTTTACTACGCATCAAGCTGCGCTGCTTGTCTTTGCTCCTGTGTGCTCGCGCACTCTCGCCTTTTCCACTTATTTTTATTTTTGATTTATTTTTGATTTATTTTGTCAATTTTAAAAAAAAATACGCATCGTGCTGTGCTGTTTGTGTTTGCTTGAGTGCATTCGCGCGCTCACGCTTTCTCCACTTTACAATGATTTTGTTATTATTTATCTATTCCTGAGAGTTTATCTTATTTTTTATTTGTGTATTTAAATGAAGTCGACCAGTTGCCTGCCCTTCCTTCCATTATCCGTCACCGAGACAAACTGAACAAAGTTCTGAGGTCGACCTTGTAAAGATAAGGATTCAGGTCTGTCTGCTGTTTACCTTTGCTCCTGCGCGCACTGCCCTTCTCTCCACATTTATGTGTTTGTTTGTTTGTCTATCTAATCTTTTGGGTTTTTATTTCTAATGAGGTCGACCAGTTGTCTATTTAATATTTTTTTTACTACGCATCAAGCTGCGCTGCTTGTCTTTACTCCTGTGTGCTCGCGCACTCTCGCCTTTTCCACTTATTTTTATTTTTGATTTATTTTGTCAATTTTAAAAAAAAATACGCATCGTGCTGTGCTGTTTGTGTTTGCTTGAGTGCATTCGCGCGCTCTCGCTTTCTCCACTTTACAATTTTTTTGTTATTATTTATCTATTCCTGAGAGTTTATCTTATTTTTTATTTGTTTATTTAAATGAAGTCGACCAGTTGCCTGCCCTTCCTTCCATTATCCGTCACCGAGACAAACTGGACAAAGTTCTGAGGTCGACCTTGTAAAGATAAGGATTCAGGTCTGTCTGCTGTTTACCTTTGCTCCTGCGCGCACTGCCCTTCTCTCCACATTTATGTGTTTCTTTGTTTGTCTATCTAAACTTTTGGGTTTTTATTTCTAATGAGGTCGACCAGTTGTCTATTTATTATTTTTTTTACTACGCATCATGCTGCGCTGCTTGTCTTTGCTCCTGTGTGCTCGTGCACTCTCGCCTTTTCCACTTATTTTTATTTTTGATTCATTTTTGATTTATTTTGTCAATTTTTAAAAATAATACGCATCGTGCTGTGCTGTTTGTGTTTGCTTGAGTGCATTCGCGCGCTCTCGCTTTCTCAACTTTACAATTTTTTGTGATTATTTATCTATTCCTGAGAGTTTATCTTATTTTTTATTTGTTTATTGAAATGAAGTCGACCAGTTGCATGCCCTTCCTTCCATTATCCGTCACCGAGACCAACTGAAGAAAGTTCTGAGGTCGACCTTGTAAAGATAAGGATTCAGGTCTGTCTGCTGTTTACCTTTGCTCCTGCGCTCACTGCCCTTCTCTCCACATTTATGTGTTTGTTTGTTTCTCTATCTAATCTTTTGGGTTTTATTTCTAATGAGGTCGACCAGTTGTCTATTTATTATTTTTTTTACTACGCATCAAGCTGCGCTGCTTGTGTTTGCTCCTGTGTGCTCGCGCACTCTCGCCTTTTCCACTTATTTTATTTTTTATTTATTTTTGATTTATTTTGTCAATTTAAAAAAAAAATACGCATCATGCTGTGCTGTTTGTGTTTGCTTGAGTGCATTCGCGCGCTCTCGCTTTCTCCACTTTACAATTTTTTTGTTATTATTTATCTATTCCTGAGAGTTTATCTTATTTTTTATTTTTTTATTTAAATGAAGTCGACCAGTTGCCTGCCCTTCCTTCCATGATCCGTCACCGAGACAACCTGAACAAAGTTCTGAGGTCGACCTTGTAAAGATAAGGATTCAGGTCTGGCTGCTGTTTACCTTTGCTCCTGCGCGCACTGCCCATCTCCACATTTATGTGTTTGTTTGTTTGTCTATCTAATCTTTTGGGTTTTTATTTCTAATGAGGTCGACCAGTTGTCTATTTATTATTTCTTTTACTACGCATCAAGCTGCGCTGCTTGTCTTTGCTCCTGTGTGCTCACGCACTCTTGCCTTTTCCACTTATTTTTATTTTTGATTTATTTTGTCAATTTTAAAAAAAAATACGCATCGTGCTGTGCTGTTTGTGTTTGCTAGAGTGCATTCGCGCGCTCTCGCTTTCTCCACTTTACAATTTTTGTTATTATTTATCTTTTCCTGAGAGTTTATCTTATTTTTTATTTGTTTATTTAAATGAGGTCGACCAGTTGCCTGCCCTTCCTTCCATTATCCGTCACCGAGAAAAACTGAACAAAGTTTGAGGTCGACCTTGTAAAGATAAGGATTCAGGTCTGTCTGCTGTTTACCTTTGCTCCTGCGCGCACTGCGCATCTCCATATTTATGTGTTTGTTTGTTTGTCTATCTAATCTTTTGGGTTTTTATTTTTAATGAGGTCGACCAGTTGTCTATTTATTATTTTTTTTACTACTCATCAAGCTGCGCTGCTTGTCTTTGCTCCTGTGTGCTCGCGCACTCTCGCCTTTTCCACTTATTTTTATTTTTGATTTATTTTTGATTTATTTTGTCAATTTTTTAAAAAAATACGCATCGTGCTGTGCTGTTTGTGTTTGCTTGAGTGCATTCGCGGGCTCTCGCTTTCTCCACTTTACAATTTTTTTGTTATTATTTATCTATTCCTGAGAGTTTATCTTATTTTTTATTTGTTTATTTAAATGAAGTCGACCAGTTGCCTGCCCTTCCTTCCATTATCCGTCACCGAGACAAACTGAACAAAGTTGTGAGGTCGACCTTGTAAAGTTAAGGATTCAGGTCTGTCTGCTGTTTACCTTTGCTCCTGCGCGCACTGCCCTTCTCTCCACATTTATGTGTTTGTTTGTTTGTCTATCTAATCTTTTGGGTTTTTATTTCTAATGAGGTCGACCAGTTGTCTATTTATTATTTTTTTTACTACGCATCAAGCTGCGCTGCTTGTCTTTGCTCCTGTGTGCTCGCGCACTCTCGCCTTTTCCACTTATTTTTATTTTTGATTTATTTTGTCAATTTAAAAAAAAAATACGCATCGTGCTGTGCTGTTTGTGTTTGCTTGAGTGCATTCGCGCGCTCTCGCTTTCTCCACTTTGCAATTTTTTTGTTATTATTTATCTATTCCTGAGAGTTTCTCTTAATTTTATTTGTTTATTTAAATCAAGTCGACCAATTGCCTGCCCTTCCTTCCATTATCTGTCACCGAGAAAAACTGAACAAAGTTCTGAGGTCGACCTTGTAAAGATAAGGATTCAGGTCTGTCTGCTGTTTACCTTTAATCCTGCGCGCACTGCCCTTCTCTCCACATTTATGTGTTTGTTTGTTTGTCTATCTAATCTTTTGGGTTTTTATTTCTAATGAGGTCGACCAGTTGTCTATTTATTATTTTTTTTACTAGGCATCAAGCTGCGCTGCTTGTCTTTGCTCCTGTGTGCTCGCGCACTCTCGCCTTTTCCACTTATTTTTATTTTTGATTTATTTTTGATTTATTTTGTCCATTTCAAAAAAAAATACGCATCGTGCTGTGCTGTTTTTGTTTGCTTGAGTGCATTCGCGCGCTCTCGCTTTCTCCACTTTACAATTTTTTTGTTATTATTTATCTATTCCTGAGAGTTTATCTTATTTTTTATTTGTTTATTTAAATGAAGTCGACCAGTTGCCTGCCCTTCCTTCCATTATCCGTCACCGAGACAAACTGAACAAAGTTCTGAGGTCGACCTTGTAAAGATAAGGATTCAGGTCAGTCTGCTGTTTACCATTGCTCCTGCGCGCACTGCCCTTCTCTCCACATTTATGTGTTTGTTTGTTTGTCTATCTAATCTTTTGGGATTTTATTTCTAATGAGGTCGACCAGTTGTCTATTTATTATTTTTTTACTACGCATCAAGCTGCGCTGCTTGTCTTTGCTCCTGTGTGCTCGCGCACTCTCGCCTTTTCCACTTATTTTTATTTTTGATTTACTTTGTCAATTTTAAAAAAAAATACGCATCGTTCTGTGCTCTTTGTGTTTGCTTGAGTGCATTCGCGCGCTCTCGCTTTCTCCACTTTACAATTTTTTTGTTATTATTTATCTATTCCTGAGAGTTTATCTTATTTTATATTTGTTTATTTAAATGAAGTCGACCAGTTGCCTGCCCTTCCTTCCATTATCCGTCACCGAGACAAACTGAACAAAGTTCTGAGGTCGACCTTGTAAAGATAAGGATTCAGGTGTCTGCTGTTTACCTTTGCTCCTGCCCGCAGTACCCTTCTCTCCACATTTATGTGTTTGTTTATTTGTCTATCTAATCTTTTGGGTTTTTATTTCTAATGAGGTCGACCAGTTGTCTATTTATTATTTTTTTTACTACGCATCAAGCTGCGCTGCTTGTCTTTGCTCCTGTGTGCTCGCGCACTCTCGCCTTTTCCACTAATTTTATTTTTGATTTATTTTTGATTTATTTTGTCAATTTTAAAAAAAAATACGCATCGTGCTGTGCTGTTTGTGTTTGCTTGAGTGCATTCGCGCGCTCTCGCTTTCTCCACTTTACAATTTTTTTGTTATTATTTATCTATTCCTGAGAGTTTATCTTATTTTTTATTTGTTTATTTAAATGAAGTCGACCAGTTGCCTGCCCTTCCTTCCATTATACGTCACCGAGACAAACTGAACAAAGTTCTGAGGTCGACCTTGTAAAGATAAGGATTCAGGTCTGTCTGCTCTTTACCATTGCTCCTGCACGCACTGCCCTTCTCTCCACATTTATGTGTTTGTTTGTTTGTCTATCTAATCTTTTGGGTTTTTATTTCTAATGAGGTCGACCAGTTGTCTATTTATTATTTTTTTTACTACGCATCAAGCTGCGCTGCTTGTCTTTGCTCCTGTGTGCTGGCGCACTCTCGCCTTTTCCACTTATTTTTATTTTTGATTTATTTTTGATTTATTTTGTCAATTTAAAAAAAATACGCATCGTGCTGTGCTGTTTGTGTTTGCTTCAGTGCATTCGCGCGCTCTCGCTTTCTCCACTTTACAATTTATTTGTTATTATTTATCTATTCCTGAGAGTTTATCTTATTTTTTATTTGTTTATTTAAATGAAGTCGACCAGTTGCCTGCCCTTCCTTCCATTATCCGTCACCGAGACAAACTGAACAAAGTTCTGAGGTCGACCTTGTAAAGATAAGGATTCAGGTCTGTCTGCTGTTTACCTTTGCTCCTGCGCGCACTGCCCTTCTCTCCACATTTATGTGTTTGTTTGTTTGTCTATCTAATATTTTGGGTTTTTATTTCTAATGAGGTCGACCAGTTGTCTATTTATTATTTTTTTTAGTACGCATCAAGGTGCGCTGCTTGTCTTTGCTCCTGTGTGCTCGCGCACTCTCGCCTTTTACACTTATTTTTATTTTTGATTTATTTTGTCAATTTTAAAAAAAATACGCATCGTGCTGTGCTGTTTGTGTTTGCTTGAGTGCATTCGCGCTCTCGCTTTCTCCACTTTACAATTTTTTTGTTATTATTTATCTATTCCTGAGAGTTTATCTTATTTTTTATTTGTTTATTTAAATGAAGTCGACCAATTGCCTGCCCTTCCTTCCATTATCTGTCACCGAGACAAACTGAACAAAGTTCTGAGGTCGACCTTGTAAAGATAAGGATTCAGGTCTGTCTGCTGTTTACCTTTGCTCCTGCCCGCACTGCCCTACTCTCCACATTTATGTTTTTGTTTGTTTGTTTATCTAATCTTTTGGGTTCTTATTTCTAATGAGGTCGACCAGTTGTCTATTTTTTATTTTTTTTACTACGCATCAAGCTGCGCTGCTTGTCTTTGCTCCTGTGTGCTCGCGCACTCTCGCCTTTTCCACTTATTTTTATTTTTGATTTATTTTTGATTTATTTTGTCAATTTTAAAAAAAAATACGCATCGTGCTGTGCTGTTTGTGTTTGCTTGAGTGCATTCGCGCGCTCACGCTTTCTCCACTTTACAATGATTTTGTTATTATTTATCTATTCCTGAGAGTTTATCTTATTTTTTATTTGTTTATTTAAATGAAGTCGACCAGTTGCCTGCCCTTCCTTCCATTATCCGTCACCGAGACAAACTGAACAAAGTTCTGAGGTCGACCTTGTAAAGATAAGGATTCAGGTCTGTCTGCTGTTTACCTTTGCTCCTGCGCGCACTGCCCTTCTCTCCACATTTATGTGTTTGTTTGTTTGTCTATCTAATCTTTTGGGTTTTTATTTCTAATGAGGTCGACCAGTTGTCTATTTATTATTTTTTTTACTACGCATCAAGCTGCGCTCCTTGTCTTTGCTCCTGTGTGCTCGCGCACTCTCGCCTTTTCCACTTATTTTTATTTTTGATTTATTTTGTCAATTTTAAAAAAAAATACGCATCGTGCTGTGCTGTTTGTGTTTGCTTGAGTGCATTCGCGCGCTCTCGCTTTCTCCACTTTACAATTTGTTTGTTATTATTTATCTATTACTGAGAGTTTATCTTATTTTTTATTTGTTTATTTAAATGAAGTCGACCAGTTGCCTGCCCTTCCTTCCATTATCCGTCACCGAGACGAAGTCGACCAGTTGCCTGCCCTTCCTTCCATTATCCGTCACTGAGACAAAATGAACAAAGTTCTGAGGTCGACCTTGTAAAGGTAAGGATTCAGGTCTGTCTGCTGTTTACCTTTGCTCCTGCGCACACTGCCCTTCTCTCCACATTTATGTGTTTGTTTGTTTCTCTATCTAATCTTTTGGGTTTTTATTTCTAATGAGGTCGACCAGTTGTCTATGTATTATTTTATTTACTACGCATCAAGCTGCGCTGCTTGTCTTTCCTCCTGTGTGCTCGCGCACTCTCGCCTTTTCCACTTATTTTTATTTTTGATTTATTTTTGATTTATTTTGTCAATTTTAAAAAAAAATACGCATCGTGCTGTGCTGTTTGTGTTTGCTTGAGTGCATTCGCGCGCTCTCGCTTTCTCCACTTTACAATTTTTTTGTTATTATTTATCTATTCCTGAGAGTTTATCTTATTTTTTATTTGTTTATTTAAATGAAGTCGACAAGTTGCCTGCCCTTCCTTCCATTATCCGTCACCGAGACAAACTGAACAAAGTTCTGAGGTCGACCTTGTAAAGATAAGGATTCAGGTCTGTCTGCTGTTTACCTTTGCTCCTGCGCGCACTGCCCTTCTCTCCACATTTATGTGTTTGTTTGTTTGTCTATCTAATCTTTTGGGTTTTTATTTCTAATGAGGTCGACCACTTGTCTATTTATTATTTTTTTTACTACGCATCAAGCTGCGCTGCTTGTCTTTGCTCCTGTGTGCTCGTGCACTCTCGCCTTTTCCACTTATTTTTATTTTTGATTTATTTTTGATTTATTTTGTCAATTTTAAAAAATATACGCATCGTGCTTTGCTGTTCGTGTTTGCTTGAGTGCATTCGCGCGCTCTCGCTTTCTCCACTTTACAATTTTTTTGTTATTATTTATCTATTCCTGAGAGTTTATCTTATTTTTTATTTGTTTATTTAAATGAAGTCGACCAGTTGCCTGCCCTTCCTTCCATTATCCGTCACCGAGACAAACTGAACAAAGTTCTGAGGTCGACCGTGTAAAGATAAGGATTCAGGTCTGTCTGCTGTTTACCTTTGCTCCTGCGCGCACTGCCCATCTCCACATTTATGTGTTTGTTTGTTTGTCTATCTAATCTTTTGGGTTTTTATTTCTAATGAGGTCGACCAGTTGTCTATTTATTATTTTTTTTACTACACATCAAGCTGCGCTGCTTGTCTTTGCTCCTGTGTGCTCGCGCACTCTCGCCTTTTCCACTTATTTTTATTTTTGATTTATTTTTGATTTATTTTGTCAATTTTAAAAAAAATACGCATCGTGCTGTGCTGTTTGTGTTTGCTTGAGTGCATTCGCGCGCTCTCGCTTTCTCCACTTTACAATATTTTTGTTATTATTTATCTTTTCCTGAGAGTTTATCTTATTTTTTATTTGTTTATTTAAATGAAGTCGACCAGTTGCCTGCCCTTCCTTCCATTATCCGTCACCGAGACAAACTGAACAAAGTTCTGAGGTCGACCTTGTAAAGATAAGGATTCAGGTCTGTCTGCTGTTTACCTTTACTCCTGCGCACACTGCCCTTCTCTCCACATTTATGTGTTTGTTTGTTTGTCTATCTAATCTTTTGGGTTTTTATTTCTAATGAGGTCGACCAGTTGTCTATTTATTATTTTTTTTACTACGCATCAAGCTGTGCTGCTTGTCTTTGCTCCTGTGTGCTCGCGCACTCTCGCCTTTTCCACTTATTTTTATTTTTGATTTATTTTTGATTTATTTTGTCAATTTTAAAAAAAAATACGCATCGTGCTGTGCTGTTTGTGTTTGCTTGAGTGCATTCGCGCGCTCTCGCTTTCTCCACTTTACAATTTTTTTGTTATTATTTATCTATTCCTCAGAGTTTATCTTATTTTTTATTTGTGTATTTAAATGAAGTCGACCAGTTGCCTGCCCTTCCTTCCATTATCCGTCACCGAGACAAAATGAAAAAAGTTCTGAGGTCGACCTTGTAAATATAAGGATTCAGGTCTGTCTGCTGCTTACCTTTGCTCCTGCGCGCACTGCCCTTCTCTCCACATTTATGTGTTTGTTTGTTTGTCTATCTAATCTTCTGGGTTTTTATTTCTAATGAGGTCGACCAGTTGTGCATTTATTATTATTTTTTACTACGCATCAAGCTGCGCTGCTTGTCTTTGCTCCTGTGTGCTCGCGCACTCTCGCCTTTTCCACTTATTTTTATTTTTGATTTATTTTGTCAGTGTTAAAAAAAAATACGCATCATGCTGTGCTGTTTGTGTTTGCTTGAGTGCATTCGCGCGCTCTCGCTTTCTCCACTTTACAATTTTTTTGTTATTATTTATCTATTCCTGAGAGTTTATCTTATTTTTTATTTTTTTATTTAACTGAAGTCGACCAGTTGCCTGCCCTTCCTTCCATTATCCGTCACCGAGACAAACTGAACAAAGTTCTGAGGTCGACCTTGTAAAGATAAGGATTCAGGTCTGTCTGCTGTATACCTTTGCTCCTGCGCGCACTGCCCTTCTTTCCACATTTATGTGTTTGTTTGTTTGTCTATCTAATCTTTTGGGTTTTTATTTCTAATGAGGTCGACCAGTTGTCTATTTATTATTTTTTTTACTACGCATCAGGCTGCACTACTTGTCTTTGCTCCTGTGTGCTCGCGCACTCTCGCTTTTTCCACTTATTTTTATTTTTGATTTATTTTTGATTTATTTTGTCAATTTAAAAAAAAAAACGCATCGTGATGTGCTGTTTGTGTTTGCTTGAGTGCATTCGCGCGCTCTCGCTTTCTCCACTTTACAATTTTTTTGTTATTATTTATCTATTCCTGAGAGTTTATCTTATTTTTATTTGTTTATTTAAATGAAGTCGACCAGTTGCCTGCCCTTCCTTCCATTATCCGTCACCGAGACAAACTGAACAAAGTTCTGAGGTCGACCTTGTAAAGATAAGGATTCATGTCTGTCTGCTGTTTACATTTGCTCCTGCCCGCACTGCCCTTCTCTCCACATTTATGTGTTTGTTTGTTTGTCTATCTAATCTTTTGGGTTTTTATTTCTAATGAGGTCGACCAGTTGTCTATTTATTATTTTTTTTTACTACGCATCAAGCTGCGCTGCTTGTCTTTCTCCTGTGTGCTCGCGCACTCTCGCCTTTTCCACTTATTTTTATTTTTGATTTATTTTTGATTTATTTTGTCAATTTTAAAAAAAATACGCATTGTGCTGTGCTGTTTGTGTTTGCTTGAGTGCATTCGCGCGCTCTCGCTTTCTCCACTTTACAATTTTTTGTTATTATTTATCTATTCCTGAGAGTTTATCTTATTTTTATTTGTTTATTTAAATGAAGTCGACCAGTTGCTTGCCCTTCCTTCCATTATCCGTCACCGAGACAAAGTGAACAAAGTTCTGAGGTCGACCTTGTAAAGATAAGGATTCAGGTCTGTCTGCTGTTTACCTTTGCTCCTGCGCGCACTGCCCTTCTCTCCACATTTATGTGTTTGTTTGTTTGTCTATCTAATCTTTTGGGTTTTTATTTCTAATGAGGTCGACCAGTTGTCTATTTATTATTTTTTTTACTACGCATCAAGCTGCGCTGCTTGTCTTTGCTCCTGTGTGCTCGCGCACTCTCGCCTTTTCCACTTATTTTTATTTTTGATTTATTTTTGATTTATTTTGTCAATTTTAAAAAAAAATACGCATCGTGCTGTGCTGTTTGTGTTTGCTTGAGTGCATTCGCGCGCTCTCGCTTTCTCCACTTTACAATTTTTTTGTTATTATTTATCTATTCCTGAGAGTTTATCTTATTTTTTATTTGTTTATTTAAATGAAGTCGACCAGTTGCCTGCCCTTCCTTCCATTATCCGTCACCGAGACAAAGTGAACAAAGTTCTGAGGTCGACCTTGTAAAGATAAGGATTCAGGTCTGTCTGCTTTTTACCTTTGCTCCTGCGCACACTGCCCTTCTCTCCACATTTATGTGTTTGTTTGTTTCTCTATCTAATCTTTTGGGTTTTTATTTCTAATGAGGTCGACCAGTTGTCTATTTATTATTTTATTTACTACGCATCAAGCTGCGCTGCTTGTCTTTGCTACTATGTGCTCGCGCACTCTCGTGTTTTCCACTTATTTTTATTTTTGATTTATTTTGTCAATTTAAAAAAAAAATACGCATCGTGCTGTGCTGTTTGTGTTTGCTTGAGTGCATTCGCGCGCTCTCGCTTTCTCCACTTTACAATTTTTTTGTTATTATTTATCTATTCCTGAGAGTTTATCTTATTTTTTATTTGTTTATTTAAATGAATTCGACCAGTTGCCTGCCCTTCCTTCCATTATCCGTCACCGAGACAAACTGAACAAAGTTCTGAGGTCGACCTTGTAAAGATAAGGATTCAGGTCTGTCTGCTGTTTACCTTTGCTCCTGCGCGCACTGCCCTTCTCTCCACATTTATGTGTTTGTTTGTTTGTCTATCTAATCTTTTGGGTTTTTATTTCTAAAGAGGTCGACCAGTTGTCTATTTATTATGTTTTTTACTACGCATCAAGCTGCGCTGCTTGTCTTTGCTCCTGTGTGCTCGCGCACTCTCGCCTTTTCCACTTATTTTTATTTTTGATTTATTTTGTCAATTTAAAAAAAATACGCATCGTGCTGTGCTGTTTGTGTTTGCTTGAGAGCATTCGCGCGCTCTCGCTTTCTCCACTTTACAATTTTTTGTTATTATTTATCTATTCCTGAGAGTTTATCTTATTTTTTATTTGTTTATTTAAATGAAGTCGACCAGTTGCCTGCCCTTCCTTCCATTATCCGTCACCGAGACAAACTGAACAAAGTTCTGAGGTCGACCTTGTAAAGATAAGGATTCAGGTCTGTCTGCTGTTTACCTTTGCTCCTGCGCGCACTGCCCTTCTCTCCACATTTATGTGTTTGTTTGTTTGTCTATCTAATCTTTTGGGTTTTTATTTCTAATGAGGTCGACCAGTTGTCTATTTATTATTTTTTTTACAACGCATCAAGCTGCGCTGCTTGTCTTTGCTCCTGTGTGCTCGCGCACTCTCGCCTTTTCCACTTATTTTTATTTTTGATTTATTTTTGATTTATTTTGTCAATTTTAAAAAAAAATACGCATCGTGCTGTGCTGTTTGTGTTTGCTTGAGTGCATTCGCGCGCTCTCGCTTTCTCCACTTTACAATTTTTTTGTTATTATTTATCTATTCCTGAGAGTTTATCTTATTTTTTATTTGTTTATTTAAATGAAGTCGACCAGTTGCCTGCCCTTCCTTCCATTATCCGTCACCGAGACAAACTGAACAAAGTTCTGAGGTCGACCTTGTAAAGATAAGGATTCAGGTCTGTCTGCTGTTTACCTTTGCTCCTGCGCGCACTGCCCTTCTCTCCACATTTATGTGTTTGTTTGTTTGTCTATCTAATCTTTTGGGTTTTTATTTCTAATGAGGTCGACCACTTGTCTATTTATTATTTTTTTTACTACGCATCAAGCTGCCCTGCTTGTCTTTGCTCCTGTGTGCTCGTGCACTCTCGCCTTTTCCACTTATTTTTATTTTTGATTTATTTTTGATTTATTTTGTCAATTTTAAAAAAAAATACGCATCGTGCTGTGCTGTTTGTGTTTGCTTGAGTGCATTCGCGCGCTCTCGCTTTCTCCACTTTACAATTTTTTTGTTATTATTTATCTATTCCTCAGAGTTTATCTTATTTTTTATTTGTGTATTTAAATGAAGTCGACCAGTTGCCTGCCCTTCCTTCCATTATCCGTCACCGAGACAAAATGAAAAAAGTTCTGAGGTCGACCTTGTAAATATAAGGATTCAGGTCTGTCTGCTGCTTACCTTTGCTCCTGCGCGCACTGCCCTTCTCTCCACATTTATGTGTTTGTTTGTTTGTCTATCTAATCTTCTGGGTTTTTATTTCTAATGAGGTCGACCAGTTGTGCATTTATTATTATTTTTTACTACGCATCAAGCTGCGCTGCTTGTCTTTGCTCCTGTGTGCTCGCGCACTCTCGCCTTTTCCACTTATTTTTATTTTTGATTTATTTTGTCAGTGTTAAAAAAAAATACGCATCATGCTGTGCTGTTTGTGTTTGCTTGAGTGCATTCGCGCGCTCTCGCTTTCTCCACTTTACAATTTTTTTGTTATTATTTATCTATTCCTGAGAGTTTATCTTATTTTTTATTTTTTTATTTAACTGAAGTCGACCAGTTGCCTGCCCTTCCTTCCATTATCCGTCACCGAGACAAACTGAACAAAGTTCTGAGGTCGACCTTGTAAAGATAAGGATTCAGGTCTGTCTGCTGTATACCTTTGCTCCTGCGCGCACTGCCCTTCTTTCCACATTTATGTGTTTGTTTGTTTGTCTATCTAATCTTTTGGGTTTTTATTTCTAATGAGGTCGACCAGTTGTCTATTTATTATTTTTTTTACTACGCATCAGGCTGCACTACTTGTCTTTGCTCCTGTGTGCTCGCGCACTCTCGCTTTTTCCACTTATTTTTATTTTTGATTTATTTTTGATTTATTTTGTCAATTTAAAAAAAAAAACGCATCGTGATGTGCTGTTTGTGTTTGCTTGAGTGCATTCGCGCGCTCTCGCTTTCTCCACTTTACAATTTTTTTGTTATTATTTATCTATTCCTGAGAGTTTATCTTATTTTTATTTGTTTATTTAAATGAAGTCGACCAGTTGCCTGCCCTTCCTTCCATTATCCGTCACCGAGACAAACTGAACAAAGTTCTGAGGTCGACCTTGTAAAGATAAGGATTCATGTCTGTCTGCTGTTTACATTTGCTCCTGCCCGCACTGCCCTTCTCTCCACATTTATGTGTTTGTTTGTTTGTCTATCTAATCTTTTGGGTTTTTATTTCTAATGAGGTCGACCAGTTGTCTATTTATTATTTTTTTTTACTACGCATCAAGCTGCGCTGCTTGTCTTTCTCCTGTGTGCTCGCGCACTCTCGCCTTTTCCACTTATTTTTATTTTTGATTTATTTTTGATTTATTTTGTCAATTTTAAAAAAAATACGCATTGTGCTGTGCTGTTTGTGTTTGCTTGAGTGCATTCGCGCGCTCTCGCTTTCTCCACTTTACAATTTTTTGTTATTATTTATCTATTCCTGAGAGTTTATCTTATTTTTATTTGTTTATTTAAATGAAGTCGACCAGTTGCTTGCCCTTCCTTCCATTATCCGTCACCGAGACAAAGTGAACAAAGTTCTGAGGTCGACCTTGTAAAGATAAGGATTCAGGTCTGTCTGCTGTTTACCTTTGCTCCTGCGCGCACTGCCCTTCTCTCCACATTTATGTGTTTGTTTGTTTGTCTATCTAATCTTTTGGGTTTTTATTTCTAATGAGGTCGACCAGTTGTCTATTTATTATTTTTTTTACTACGCATCAAGCTGCGCTGCTTGTCTTTGCTCCTGTGTGCTCGCGCACTCTCGCCTTTTCCACTTATTTTTATTTTTGATTTATTTTTGATTTATTTTGTCAATTTTAAAAAAAAATACGCATCGTGCTGTGCTGTTTGTGTTTGCTTGAGTGCATTCGCGCGCTCTCGCTTTCTCCACTTTACAATTTTTTTGTTATTATTTATCTATTCCTGAGAGTTTATCTTATTTTTTATTTGTTTATTTAAATGAAGTCGACCAGTTGCCTGCCCTTCCTTCCATTATCCGTCACCGAGACAAAGTGAACAAAGTTCTGAGGTCGACCTTGTAAAGATAAGGATTCAGGTCTGTCTGCTTTTTACCTTTGCTCCTGCGCACACTGCCCTTCTCTCCACATTTATGTGTTTGTTTGTTTCTCTATCTAATCTTTTGGGTTTTTATTTCTAATGAGGTCGACCAGTTGTCTATTTATTATTTTATTTACTACGCATCAAGCTGCGCTGCTTGTCTTTGCTACTATGTGCTCGCGCACTCTCGTGTTTTCCACTTATTTTTATTTTTGATTTATTTTGTCAATTTAAAAAAAAAATACGCATCGTGCTGTGCTGTTTGTGTTTGCTTGAGTGCATTCGCGCGCTCTCGCTTTCTCCACTTTACAATTTTTTTGTTATTATTTATCTATTCCTGAGAGTTTATCTTATTTTTTATTTGTTTATTTAAATGAATTCGACCAGTTGCCTGCCCTTCCTTCCATTATCCGTCACCGAGACAAACTGAACAAAGTTCTGAGGTCGACCTTGTAAAGATAAGGATTCAGGTCTGTCTGCTGTTTACCTTTGCTCCTGCGCGCACTGCCCTTCTCTCCACATTTATGTGTTTGTTTGTTTGTCTATCTAATCTTTTGGGTTTTTATTTCTAAAGAGGTCGACCAGTTGTCTATTTATTATGTTTTTTACTACGCATCAAGCTGCGCTGCTTGTCTTTGCTCCTGTGTGCTCGCGCACTCTCGCCTTTTCCACTTATTTTTATTTTTGATTTATTTTGTCAATTTAAAAAAAATACGCATCGTGCTGTGCTGTTTGTGTTTGCTTGAGAGCATTCGCGCGCTCTCGCTTTCTCCACTTTACAATTTTTTGTTATTATTTATCTATTCCTGAGAGTTTATCTTATTTTTTATTTGTTTATTTAAATGAAGTCGACCAGTTGCCTGCCCTTCCTTCCATTATCCGTCACCGAGACAAACTGAACAAAGTTCTGAGGTCGACCTTGTAAAGATAAGGATTCAGGTCTGTCTGCTGTTTACCTTTGCTCCTGCGCGCACTGCCCTTCTCTCCACATTTATGTGTTTGTTTGTTTGTCTATCTAATCTTTTGGGTTTTTATTTCTAATGAGGTCGACCAGTTGTCTATTTATTATTTTTTTTACAACGCATCAAGCTGCGCTGCTTGTCTTTGCTCCTGTGTGCTCGCGCACTCTCGCCTTTTCCACTTATTTTTATTTTTGATTTATTTTTGATTTATTTTGTCAATTTTAAAAAAAAATACGCATCGTGCTGTGCTGTTTGTGTTTGCTTGAGTGCATTCGCGCGCTCTCGCTTTCTCCACTTTACAATTTTTTTGTTATTATTTATCTATTCCTGAGAGTTTATCTTATTTTTTATTTGTTTATTTAAATGAAGTCGACCAGTTGCCTGCCCTTCCTTCCATTATCCGTCACCGAGACAAACTGAACAAAGTTCTGAGGTCGACCTTGTAAAGATAAGGATTCAGGTCTGTCTGCTGTTTACCTTTGCTCCTGCGCGCACTGCCCTTCTCTCCACATTTATGTGTTTGTTTGTTTGTCTATCTAATCTTTTGGGTTTTTATTTCTAATGAGGTCGACCACTTGTCTATTTATTATTTTTTTTACTACGCATCAAGCTGCCCTGCTTGTCTTTGCTCCTGTGTGCTCGTGCACTCTCGCCTTTTCCACTTATTTTTATTTTTGATTTATTTTTGATTTATTTTGTCAATTTAAAAAAATATACGCATCGTGCTGTGCTGTTTGTGTTTGCTTGAGTGCATTCGCGCGCTCTCGCTTTCTCCACTTTACAATTTTTTTGTTATTATTTATCTATTCCTGAGAGTTTATCTTATTTTTTATTTGTTTATTTAAATGAAGTCGACCAGTTGCCTGCCCTTCCTTCCATTATCCGTCACCGAGACAAACTGAACAAAGTTCTGAGGTCGACCGTGTAAAGATAAGGATTCAGGTCTGTCTGCTGTTTACCTTTGCTCCTGCGCGCACTGCCCTTCTTTCCACATTTATGTGTTTGTTTGTTTGTCTATCTAATCTTTTGGGTTTTTATTTCTAATGAGGTCGACCAGTTGTCTATTTATTATTTTTTTTACTACGCATCAGGCTGTGCTGCTTGTCTTTGCTCCTGTGTGCTCGCGCACTCTCGCTTTTTCCACTTATTTTTATTTTTGATTTATTTTTGATTTATTTTGTCAATTTTAAAGAAAAATACGCATCGTGCTGTGCTGTTTGTGTTTGCTTGAGTGCATTCGCGCGCTCTCGATTTCTCCACTTTGCAATTTTTTTGTTATTATTTATCTATTCCAGAGAGTTTATCTTATTTTTATTTGTTTATTTAAATGAAGTCGACCAGTTGCCTGCCCTTCCTTCCATTATCGGTCACCGAGACAAACTGAACAAAGTTCTGAGGTCGACCTTGTAAAGATAAGGATTCAGGTCTGTCTGCTGTTTACCTTTGCTCCTGCGCGCACTTCCCATCTCCACATTTATGTGTTTGTTTGTTTGTCTATCTAATCTTTTGGGTTTTTATTTCTAATGAGGTCGACCAGTTGTCTATTTATTATTTTTTTTACTACGCATCAAGCTGCGCTGCTTGTCTTTGCTCCTGTGTGCTCGCGCACTCTCGCCTTTTCCACTTATTTTTATTTTTGATTTATTTTTGATTTATTTTGTCAATTTAATAAAAAATATGCATCGTGCTGTGCTGTTTGTGTTTGCTTGAGTGCATTCGCGCGCTCTCGCTTTCTCCACTTTACAATTTTTTTGTTATTATTTATCTATTCCTGAGAGTTTATCTTATTTTTTATTTGTTTATTTAAATGAAGTCGACCAGTTTCCTGCCCTTCCTTCCATTATCCGTCACCGAGACAAACTGAACAATGTTCTGAGTTCGACCTTGTAAAGATAAGGATTCAGGTCTGTCTGCTGTTTACCTTTGCTCCTGCGCGCACTGCCCTTCTCTCCACATTTATGTGTTTGTTTGTTTGTCTACCTAATCTTCTGGGTTTTTATTTCTAATGAGGTCGACCAGTTGTCTATTTATTATTTTTTTTAGTACGCATCAAGCTGCGCTGCTTGTCTTTGCTCCTGTGTGCTCTCGCACTCTCGCCTTTTCCACTTATTTTTATTTTTTATTTATTTTTTATTTATTTTGTCAATTTAAAAAAAATACGCATCGTGCTGTGCTGTTTGTGTTTGCTTGAGTGCATTCGCGCGCTCTCGCTTTCTCCACTTTACAATTTTTTTGTTATTATTTATCTATTCCTGAGAGTTTATCTTATTTTTTATTTGTTTATTTAAATGAAGTCGACCAGTTGCCTGCCCTTCCTTCCATTATCCGTCACCGAGACAAACTGAACAAAGTTCTGAGGTCGACCTTGTAAAGATAAGGATTCTGGTCTGTCTGCTGTTTACCTTTACTCCTGCGCACACTGCCCTTCTCTCCACATTTATGTGTTTGTTTGTTTGTCTATCTAATCTTTTGGGTTTTTATTTCTAATGAGGTCGACCAGTTGTCTATTTATTATTTTTTTTACTACGCATCAAGCTGTGCTGCTTGTCTTTGCTCCTGTGTGCTCGCGCACTCTCGCCTTTTCCACTTATTTTTATTTTTGATTTATTTTTGATTTATTTTGTCAATTTTAAAAAAAAATACGCATCGTGCTGTGCTGTTTGTGTTTGCTTGAGTGCATTCGCGCGCTCTCGCTTTCTCCACTTTACAATTTTTTTGTTATTATTTATCTATTCCTCAGAGTTTATCTTATTTTTTATTTGTGTATTTAAATGAAGTCGACCAGTTGCCTGCCCTTCCTTCCATTATCCGTCACCGAGACAAAATGAACAAAGTTCTGAGGTCGACCTTGTAAATATAAGGATTCAGGTCTGTCTGCTGCTTACCTTTGCTCCTGCGCGCACTGCCCTTCTCTCCACATTTATGTGTTTGTTTGTTTGTCTATCTAATCTTCTGGGTTTTTATTTCTAATGAGGTCGACCAGTTGTGCATTTATTATTATTTTTTACTACGCATCAAGCTGCGCTGCTTGTCTTTGCTCCTGTGTGCTCGCGCACTCTCGCCTTTTCCACTTATTTTTATTTTTGATTTATTTTGTCAATGTTAAAAAAAAATACGCATCATGCTGTGCTGTTTGTGTTTGCTTGAGTGCATTCGCGCGCTCTCGCTTTCTCCACTTTACAATTTTTTTGTTATTATTTATCTATTCCTGAGAGTTTATCTTATTTTTTATTTTTTTATTTAAATGAAGTCGACCAGTTGCCTGCCCTTCCTTCCATTATCCGTCACCGAGACAAACTGAACAAAGTTCTGAGGTCGACCTTGTAAAGATAAGGATTCAGGTCTGTCTGCTGTATACCTTTGCTCCTGCGCGCACTGCCCTTCTTTCCACATTTATGTGTTTGTTTGTTTGTCTATCTAATCTTTTGGGTTTTTATTTCTAATGAGGTCGACCAGTTGTCTATTTATTATTTTTTTTACTACGCATCAGGCTGCGCTGCTTGTCTTTGCTCCTGTGTGCTCGCGCACTCTCGCTTTTTCCACTTATTTTTATTTTTGATTTATTTTTGATTTATTTTGTCAATTTTAAAAAAAATACGCATCGTGCTGTGCTGTTTGTGTTTGCTTGAGTGCATTCGCGCGCTCTCGATTTCTCCACTTTGCAATTTTTTTGTTATTATTTATCTATTCCTGAGAGTTTATCTTATTTTTTATTTATTTATTTAAATGAAGTCGACCAGTTGCCTGCCCTTCCTTCCATTATCGGTCACCGAGACAAACTGAACAAAGTTCTGAGGTCGACCTTGTAAAGATAAGGATTCAGGTCTGTCTGCTGTTTACCTTTGCTCCTGCGCGCACTTCCCATCTCCACATTTATGTGTTTGTTTGTTTGTCTATCTAATCTTTTGGGTTTTTATTTCTAATGAGGTCGACCAGTTGTCTATTTATTATTTTTTTTACTACGCATCAAGCTGCGCTGCTTGTCTTTGCTCCTGTGTGCTCGCGCACTCTCGCCTTTTCCACTTATTTTTATTTTTGATTTATTTTTGATTTATTTTGTCAATTTAAAAAAAAAATACGCATCGCGCTATGCTGTTTGTGTTTGCTTGATTGCATTCGCGCGCTCTCGCTTTCTCCACTTTACAATTTTTTTGTTATTATTTATCTATTCCTGAGAGTTTATCTTATTTTTTATTTGTTTATTTAAATGAAGTCGACCAGTTGCCTGCCCTTCCTTCCATTATCCGTCACCGAGACAAACTGAACAAAGATCTGAGGTCGACCTTGTAAAGATAAGGATTCAGGTCTGTCTGCTGTTTACCTTTTCTCCTGCGCGCACTGCCCTTCTCTCCACATTTATGTGTGTGTTTGTTTGTCTATCTAATCTTTTGGGTATTTATTTCTAATGAGGTCGACCAGTTGTCTATTTATTATTTTTTTTACTACGCATCAAGCTGCGCTGCTTGTCTTTGCTCCTGTGTGCTCGCGCACTCTCGCCTTTTCTACTTATTTTTATTTTTGATTTATTTTTTATTTATTTTGTCAATTTAAAAAAAAATACGCATCGTGCTGTGCTGTTTGTGTTTGCTTGAGTGCATTCGCGCGCTCTCGCTTTCTCCACTTTACAATTTTTTTGTTATTATTTATCTATTCCTGAGAGTTTATCTTATTTTTTATTTGTTTATTTAAATGAAGTCGACCAGTTGCCTGCCCTTCCTTCCATTATCCGTCACCGAGACAAACTGAACAATGTTCTGAGGTCGACCTTGTAAAGATAAGGATTCAGGTCTGTCTGCTGTTTACCTTTGCTCCTGCGCGCACTGCCCTTCTCTCCACATTTATGTGTTTGTTTGTTTGTCTACCTAATCTTTTGGGTTTTTATTTCTAATGAGGTCGACCAGTTGTCTATTTATTATTTTTTTTAGTACGCATCAAGCTGCGCTGCTTGTCTTTGCTCCTGTGTGCTCGCGCACTCTCGCCTTTTCCACTTATTTTTATTTTTGATTTATTTTTGATTTATTTTGTCAATTTTAAAAAAAATACGCATCGTGCTGTGCTGTTTGTGTTTGCTTGAGTGCATTCGCGCGCACTCGCTTTCTCCACTTTACAATATTTTTGTTATTATTTATCTATTCCTGAGAGTTTATCTTATTTTTTATTTGTTTATTTAAATGAAGTCGACCAGTTGCCTGCCCTTCCTTCCATTATCCGTCACCGAGACAAACTGAACAAAGTTCTGAGGTCGACCTTGTAAAGATAAGGATTCAGGTCTGTCTGCTGTTTACCTTTACTCCTGCGCACACTGCCCTTCTCTCCACATTTATGTGTTTGTTTGTTTGTCTATCTAATCTTTTGGGTTTTTATTTCTAATGAGGTCGACCAGTTGTCTATTTATTATTTTTTTTACTACGCATCAAGCTGCGCTGCTTGTCTTTGCTCCTGTGTGCTCGCGCACTCTCGCCTTTTCCACTTATTTTTATTTTTGATTTATTTTTGATTTATTTTGTCAATTAAAAAAAATACGCATCGTGCTGTGCTGTTTGTGTTTGCTTGAGTGCATTCGCGTGCTCTCACTTTCTCCACTTTACAATTTTTTTGTTATTATTTATCTATTCCTCAGAGTTTATCTTATTTTTTATTTGTTTATTTAAATGAAGTCGACCAGTTGCCTGCCCTTCCTTCCATTATCCGTCACCGAGACAAACTGAACAAAGTTCTGAGGTCGACCGTGTAAAGATAAGGATTCAGGTCTGTCTGCTGTTTACCTTTGCTCCTGCGCGCACTGCCCATCTCCACATTTATGTGTTTGTTTGTTTGTCTATCTAATCTTTTGGGTTTTTATTTCTAATGAGGTCGACCAGTTGTCTATTTATTATTTTTTTTACTACACATCAAGCTGCGCTGCTTGTCTTTGCTCCTGTGTGCTCGCGCACTCTCGCCTTTTCCACTTATTTTTATTTTTGATTTATTTTTGATTTATTTTGTCAATTTAAAAAAAAATACGCATCGTGCTGTGCTGTTTGTGTTTGCTTGAGTGCATTCGCGCGCTCTCGCTTTCTCCACTTTACAATATTTTTGTTATTATTTATCTTTTCCTGAGAGTTTATCTTATTTTTTATTTGTTTACTAAATGAAGTCGACCAGTTGCCTGCCCTTCCTTCCATTATCCGTCACCGAGACAAACTGAACAAAGTTCTGAGGTCGACCTTGTAAAGATAAGGATTCAGGTCTGTCTGCTGTTTACCTTTACTCCTGCGCACACTGCCCTTCTCTCCACATTTATGTGTTTGTTTGTTTGTCTATCTAATCTTTTGGGTATTTATTTCTAATGAGGTCGACCAGTTGTCTATTTATTATTTTTTTTACTACGCATCAAGCTGCGCTGCTTGTCTTTGCTCCTGTGTGCTCGCGCACTCTCGCCTTTTCTACTTATTTTTATTTTTGATTTATTTTTGATTTATTTTGTCAATTTTAAAAAAAATACGCATCGTGCTGTGCTGTTTGTGTTTGCTTGAGTGCATTCGTGCGCTCTCGCTTTCTCCACTTTACAATATTTTTGATATTATTTATCTATTCCTGAGAGTTTATCTTATTTTTTATTTGTTTATTTAAATGAAGTCGACCAGTTGCCTGACCTTCCTTCCATTATCCGTCACCGAGACAAACTGAACAAAGTTCTGAGGTCGACCTTGTAAAGATAAGGATTCAGGAGTGTCTGCTGGTTACCTTTGCTCCTGTGCGCACTGCCCTTCTCTCCACATTTATGTGTTTGTTTGTTTGTCTATCTAATCTTTTGGGTTTTTATTTCTAATGAGGTCGACCAGTTGTCTATTTATTATTTTTTTTACTACGCATCAAGCTGCGCTGCTTGTCTTTGCTCCTATGTGCTCTCGCACTCTCGCCTTTTCCACTTATTTTTATTTTTTATTTATTTTGTCAATTTAAAAAAATATACGCATCGTGCTGTGCTGTTTGTGTTTGCTTGAGTGCATTCGCGCGCTCTCGCTTTCTCCACTTTACAATATTTTTGTTATTATTTATCTATTCCTGAGAGTTTATCTTATTTTTTGTTTATTTAAATGAAGTCGACCAGTTGCCTGCCCTTCCTTCCATTATCCGTCACCGAGACAAACTGAACAAAGTTCTGAGGTCGACCTTGTAAAGATAAGGATTCAGGTCTGTCTGCTGTTTACATTTGCTCCTTCCCGCACTGCCCTTCTCTCCACATTTATGTGTTTGTTTGTTTGTCTATCTAATCTTTTGGGTTTTTATTTCTAATGAGGTCGACCAGTTGTCTATTTATTATTTTTTTTTACTACGCATCAAGCTGCGCTGCTTGTCTTTGCTCCTGTGTGCTCGCGCACTCTCGCCTTTTCCACTTATTTTTATTTTTGATTTATTTTTGATTTATTTTGTCAATTTAAAAAAAAATACGCATCGTGCTGTGCTGTTTGTGTTTGCTTGAGTGCATTCGCGCGCTCTCGCTTTCTCCACTTTGCAATTTTTTTGTTATTATTTATCTATTCCTGAGAGTTTATCTTATTTTTTATTTGTTTATTTAAATGAAGTCGACCAGTTGCCTGCCCTTCCTTCCATTATCGGTCACCGAGACAAACTGAACAAAGTTCTGAGGTCGACCTTGTAAAGATAAGGATTCAGGTCTGTCTGCTGTTTACCTTTGCTCCTGCGCGCACTTCCCATCTCCACATTTATGTGTTTGTTTGTTTGTCTATATAATCTTTAGGGTTTTTATTTCTAATGAGGTCGACCAGTTGTCTATTTATTATTTTTTTTTCTACGCATCAAGCTGCGCTGCTTGTCTTTGCTCCTGTGTGCTCGCGCACTCTCGCCTTTTCCACTTATTTTTATTTTTGATTTATTTTTGATTTATTTTGTCAATTTTAAAAAAAAATAGGCATCGCGCTATGCTGTTTGTGTTTGCTTGATTGCATTCGCGCGCTCTCGCTTTCTCCACTTTACAATTTTTTTGTTATTATTTATCTATTCCTGAGAGTTTATCTTATTTTTTATTTGTTTATTTAAATGAAGTCGACCAGTTGCCTGCCCTTCCTTCCATTATCCGTCACCGAGACAAACTGAACAAAGATCTGAGGTCGACCTTGTAAAGATAAGGATTCAGGTCTGTCTGCTGTTTACCTTTTCTCCTGCGCGCACTGCCCTTCTCTCCACATTTATGTGTGTGTTTGTTTGTCTATCTAATCTTTTGGGTATTTATTTCTAATGAGGTCGACCAGTTGTCTATTTATTATTTTTTTTACTACGCATCAAGCTGCGCTGCTTGTCTTTGCTCCTGTGTGCTCGCGCACTCTCGCCTTTTCTACTTATTTTTATTTTTGATTTATTTTTTATTTATTTTGTCAATTTTAAAAAAAATACGCATCGTGCTGTGCTGTTTGTGTTTGCTTGAGTGCATTCGCGCCCTCTCGCTTTCTCCACTTTACAATATTTTTGTTATTATTTATCTATTCCTGAGAGTTTATCTTATTTTTTATTTGTTTATTTAAATGAAGTCGACCAGTTGCCTGACCTTCCTTCCATTATCCGTCACCGAGACAAACTGAACAAAGTTCTGAGGTCGACCTTGTTAAGATAAGGATTCAGGACTGTCTGCTGGTTACCTTTGCTCCTGCGCGCCCTGCCCTTCTCTCCACATTTATGTGTTTGTTTGTTTGTCTATCTAATCTTTTGGGTTTTTATTTCTAATGAGGTCGACCAGTTGTCTATTTATTATTTTTTTTACTACGCATCAAGCTGCGCTGCTTGTCTTTGCTCCTGTGTGCTCGCGCACTCGCGCCTTTCCACTTATTTTTATTTTTGATTTATTTTTGATTTATTTTGTCAATTTAAAAAAATATACGCATCGTGCTGTGCTGTTTGTGTTTGCTTGAGTGCATTCGCGCGCTCTCGCTTTCTCCACTTTACAATATTTTTGTTATTATTTATCTATTCCTGAGAGTTTATCTTATTTTTTGTTTATTTAAATGAAGTCGACCAGTTGCCTGCCCTTCCTTCCATTATCCGTCACCGAGACAAACTGAACAAAGTTCTGAGGTCGACCTTGTAAAGATAAGGATTCAGGTCTGTCTGCTGTTTACATTTGCTCCTGCCCGCACTGCCCTTCTCTCCACATTTATGTGTTTGTTTGTTTGTCTATCTAATCTTTTGGGTTTTTATTTCTAATGAGGTCGACCAGTTGTCTATTTATTATTTTTTTTTACTACGCATCAAGCTGCGCTGCTTGTCTTTGCTCCTGTGTGCTCGCGCACTCTCGCCTTTTCCACTTATTTTTATTTTTGATTTATTTTTGATTTATTTTGTCAATTTAAAAAAAAATATGCATCGTGCTGTGCTGTTTGTGTTTGCTTGAGTGCATTCGCGCGCTCTCGCTTTCTCCACTTTACAATTTTTTTGTTATTATTTATCTATTCCTGAGAGTTTATCTTATTTTTTATTTGTTTATTTAAATGAAGTCGACCAGTTGCCTGCCCTTCCTTCCATTATCCGTCACCGAGACAAACTGAACAATGTTCTGAGGTCGACCTTGTAAAGATAAGGATTCAGGTCTGTCTGCTGTTTACCTTTGCTCCTGCGCGCACTGCCCTTCTCTCCACATTTATGTGTTTGTTTGTTTGTCTACCTAATCTTTTGGGTTTTTATTTCTAATGAGGTCGACCAGTTGTCTATTTATTATTTTTTTTAGTACGCATCAAGCTGCGCTGCTTGTCTTTGCTCCTGTGTGCTCGCGCACTCTCGCCTTTTCCACTTATTTTTATTTTTGATTTATTTTTGATTTATTTTGTCAATTTAAAAAAAAATACGCATCGTGCTGTGCTGTTTGTGTTTGCTTGAGTGCATTCGCGCGCTCTCGCTTTCTCCACTTTACAATTTTTTTGTTATTATTTATCTATTCCTGAGAGTTTATCTTATTTTTTATTTGTTTATTTAAATGAAGTCGACCAGTTGCCTGCCCTTCCTTCCATTATCCGTCACCGAGACAAACTGAACAAAGTTCTGAAGTCGACCTTGTAAAGATAAGGATTCAGGTCTGTCTGCTGTTTACCTTTGCTCCTGCGCGCACTGCCCATCTCCACATTTATGTGTTTGTTTGTTTGTCTGTCTAATCTTTTGGGTTTTTATTTCTAATGAGGTCGACCAGTTGTCTATTTATTATTTTTTTTACAACACATCAAGCTGCGCTGCTTGTCTTTGCTCCTGTGTGCTCGCGCACTGTCGCCTTTTCCACTTATTTTTATTTTTGATTTATTTTTGATTTATTTTGTCAATTTTAAAAAAAATACGCATCGTACTGTGCTGTTTGTGTTTGCTTGAGTGCATTCGCGCGCTCTCGCTTTCTCCACTTTACAATATTTTTGTTATTATTTATCTTTTCCTGAGAGTTTATCTTATTTTTTATTTGTTTACTAAATGAAGTCGACCAGTTGCCTGCCCTTCCTTCCATTATCCGTCACCGAGACAAACTGAACAAAGTTCTGAGGTCGACCTTGTAAAGATAAGGATTCAGGTCTGTCTGCTGTTTACCTTTACTCCTGCGCACACTGCCCTTCTCTCCACATTTATGTGTTTGTTTGTTTGTCTATCTAATCTTTTGGGTATTTATTTCTAATGAGGTCGACCAGTTGTCTATTTATTATTTTTTTTACTACGCATCAAGCTGCGCTGCTTGTCTTTGCTCCTGTGTGCTCGCGCACTCTCGCCTTTTCTACTTATTTTTATTTTTGATTTATTTTTGATTTATTTTGTCAATTTTAAAAAAAATACGCATCGTGCTGTGCTGTTTGTGTTTGCTTGAGTGCATTCGTGCGCTCTCGCTTTCTCCACTTTACAATATTTTGTTATTATTTATCTATTCCTGAGAGTTTATCTTATTTTTTATTTGTTTATTTAAATGAAGTCGACCAGTTGCCTGACCTTCCTTCCATTATCCGTCACCGAGACAAACTGAACAAAGTTCTGAGGTCGACCTTGTAAAGATAAGGATTCAGGAGTGTCTGCTGGTTACCTTTGCTCCTGCGCGCACTGCCCTTCTCTCCACATTTATGTGTTTGTTTGTTTGTCTATCTAATCTTTTGGGTTTTTATTTCTAATGAGGTCGACCAGTTGTCTATTTATTATTTTTTTTACTACGCATCAAGCTGCGCTGCTTGTCTTTGCTCCTGTGTGCTCGCGCACTCTCGCCTTTTCCACTTATTTTTATTTTTTATTTATTTTGTCAATTTAAAAAAAATACGCATCGTGCTGTGCTGTTTGTGTTTGCTTGAGTGCATTCGCGCGCTCTCGCTTTCTCCACTTTACAATATTTTTGTTATTATTTATCTATTCCTGAGAGTTTATCTTATTTTTTGTTTATTTAAATGAAGTCGACCAGTTGCCTGCCCTTCCTTCCATTATCCGTCACCGAGACAAACTGAACAAAGTTCTGAGGTCGACCTTGTAAAGATAAGGATTCAGGTCTGTCTGCTGTTTACATTTGCTCCTTCCCGCACTGCCCTTCTCTCCACATTTATGTGTTTGTTTGTTTGTCTATCTAATCTTTTGGGTTTTTATTTCTAATGAGGTCGACCAGTTGTCTATTTATTATTTTTTTTACTACGCATCAAGCTGCGCTGATTGTCTTTGCTCCTGTGTGCTCGCGCACTCTCGCCTTTTCCACTTATTTTTATTTTTGATTTATTTTTGATTTATTTTGTCAATTAAAAAAATACGCATCGTGCTGTGCTGTTTGTGTTTGCTTGAGTGCATTCGCGCGCTCTCGCTTTCTCCACTTTACAATTTTTTTGTTATTATTTATCTATTCCTCAGAGTTTATCTTATTTTTTATTTGTTTATTTAAATGAAGTCGACCAGTTGCCTGCCCTTCCTTCCATTATCCGTCACCGAGACAAACTGAACAAAGTTCTGAGGTCGACCGTGTAAAGATAAGGATTCAGGTCTGTCTGCTGTTTACCTTTGCTCCTGCGCGCACTGCCCATCTCCACATTTATGTGTTTGTTTGTTTGTCTATCTAATCTTTTGGGTTTTTATTTCTAATGAGGTCGACCAGTTGTCTATTTATTATTTTTTTTACTACACATCAAGCTGCGCTGCTTGTCTTTGCTCCTGTGTGCTCGCGCACTCTCGCCTTTTCCACTTATTTTTACTTTTGATTTATTTTTGATTTATTTTGTCAATTTTAAAAAAAATACGCATCGTGCTGTGCTGTTTGTGTTTGCTTGAGTGCATTCGCGCGCTCTCGCTTTCTCCACTTTACAATATTGTTGTTATTATTTATCTTTTCCTGAGAGTTTATCTTATTTTTTATTTGTTTACTAAATGAAGTCGACCAGTTGCCTGCCCTTCCTTCCATTATCGGTCACCGAGACAAACTGAACAAAGTTCTGAGGTCGACCTTGTAAAGATAAGGATTCAGGTCTGTCTGCTGTTTACCTTTACTCCTGCGCACACTGCCCTTCTCTCCACATTTATGTGTTTGTTTGTTTGTCTATCTAATCTTTTGGGTATTTATTTCTAATGAGGTCGACCAGTTGTCTATTTATTATTTTTTTTACTACGCATCAAGCTGCGCTGCTTGTCTTTGCTCCTGTGTGCTCGCGCACTCTCGCCTTTTCTACTTATTTTTATTTTTGATTTATTTTTGATTTATTTTGTCAATTTTAAAAAAAATACGCATCGTGCTGTGCTGTTTGTGTTTGCTTGAGTGCATTCGTGCGCTCTCGCTTTCTCCACTTTACAATATTTTTGTTATTATTTATCTATTCCTGAGAGTTTATCTTATTTTTTATTTGTTTATTTAAATGAAGTCGACCAGTTGCCTGCCCTTCCTTCCATTATCCGTCACCGAGACAAACTGAACAAAGTTCTGAGGTCGACCGTGTAAAGATAAGGATTCAGGTCTGTCTGCTGTTTACCTTTGCTCCTGCGCGCACTGCCCTTCTCTCCACATTTATGTGTTTGTTTGTTTGTCTATCTAATCTTTTGGGTTTTTATTTCTAATGAGGTCGACCAGTTGTCTATTTATTATTTTTTTTACAACACATCAAGCTGCGCTGCTTGTCTTTGCTCCTGTGTGCTCGCGCAATCGCGCCTTTTCCACTTATTTTTATTTTTGATTTATTTTTGATTTATTTTGTCAATTTTAAAAAAAATACGCACCGTGCTGTGCTGTTTGTGTTTGCTTGAGTGCATTCGCGCGCACTTCGCTTTCTCCACTTTACAATATTTTTGTTATTATTTATCTATTCCTGAGAGTTTATCTTATTTTTTATTTGTTTATTTAAATGAAGTCGACCAGTTGCCTGCCCTTCCTTCCATTATCCGTCACCGAGACAAACTGAACAAAGTTCTGAGGTCGACCTTGTAAAGATAAGGATTCAGGTCTGTCTGCTGTTTACCTTTACTCCTGCGCACACTGCCCTTCTCTCCACATTTATGTGTTTGTTTGTTTGTCTATCTAATCTTTTGGGTTTTTATTTCTAATGAGGTCGACCAGTTGTCTATTTATTATTTTTTTTACTACGCATCAAGCTGCGCTGCTTGTCTTTGCTCCTGTGTGCTCGCGCACTCTCGCCTTTTCCACTTATTTTTATTTTTGATTTATTTTTGATTTATTTTGTCAATTAAAAAAAAATACGCATCGTGCTGTGCTGTTTGTGTTTGCTTGAGTGCATTCGCGCGCTCTCGCTTTCTCCACTTTACAATTTTTTTGTTATTATTTATCTATTCCTCAGAGTTTATCTTATTTTTTATTTGTTTATTTAAATGAAGTCGACCAGTTGCCTGACCTTCCTTCCATTATCCGTCACCGAGACAAACTGAACAAAGTTCTGAGGTCGACCGTGTAAAGATAAGGATTCAGGTCTGTCTGCTGTTTACCTTTGCTCCTGCGCGCACTGCCCATCTCCACATTTATGTGTTTGTTTGTTTGTCTATCTAATCTTTTGGGTTTTTATTTCTAATGAGGTCGACCAGTTGTCTATTTATTATTTTTTTTACTACACATCAAGCTGCGCTGCTTGTCTTTGCTCCTGTGTGCTCGCGCACTCTCGCCTTTTCCACTTATTTTTATTTTTGATTTATTGTTGATTTATTTTGTCAATTTTAAAAAAAATACGCATCGTGCTGTGCTGTTTGTGTTTGCTTGAGTGCATTCTCGCGCTCTCGCTTTCTCCACTTTACAATATTTTTGTTATTATTTATCTTTTCCTGAGAGTTTATCTTATTTTTTATTTGTTTATTTAAATGAAGTCGACCAGTTGCCTGCCCTTCCTTCCATTATCCGTCACCGAGACAAACTGAACAAAGTTCTGAGGTCGACCTTGTAAAAGATAAGGATTCAGGTCTGTCTGCTGTTTACCTTTACTCCTGCGCACACTGCCCTTCTCTCCACATTTATGTGTTTGTTTGTTTGTCTATCTAATCTTTTGGGTATTTATTTCTAATGAGGTCGACCAGTTGTCTATTTATTATTTTTTTTACTACGCATCAAGCTGCGCTGCTTGTCTTTGCTCCTGTGTGCTCGCGCACTCTCGCCTTTTCTACTTATTTTTATTTTTGATTTATTTTTGATTTATTTTGTCAATTTTAAAAAAAATACGCATCGTGCTGTGCTGTTTGTGTTTGCTTGAGTGCATTCGTGCGCTCTCGCTTTCTCCACTTTACAATATTTTTGATATTATTTATCTATTCCTGAGAGTTTATCTTATTTTTTATTTGTTTATTTAAATGAAGTCGACCAGTTGCCTGACCTTCCTTCCATTATCCGTCACCGAGACAAACTGAACAAAGTTCTGAGGTCGACCTTGTAAAGATAAGGATTCAGGAGTGTCTGCTGGTTACCTTTGCTCCTGCGCGCACTGCCCTTCTCTCCACATTTATGTGTTTGTTTGTTTGTCTATCTAATCTTTTGGGTTTTTATTTCTAATGAGGTCGACCAGTTGTCTATTTATTATTTTTTTTACTACGCATCAAGCTGCGCTGCTTGTCTTTGCTCCTATGTGCTCTCGCACTCTCGCCTTTTCCACTTATTTTTATTTTTTATTTATTTTGTCAATTTAAAAAAATATACGCATCGTGCTGTGCTGTTTGTGTTTGCTTGAGTGCATTCGCGCGCTCTCGCTTTCTCCACTTTACAATATTTTTGTTATTATTTATCTATTCCTGAGAGTTTATCTTATTTTTTGTTTATTTAAATGAAGTCGACCAGTTGCCTGCCCTTCCTTCCATTATCCGTCACCGAGACAAACTGAACAAAGTTCTGAGGTCGACCTTGTAAAGATAAGGATTCAGGTCTGTCTGCTGTTTACATTTGCTCCTTCCCGCACTGCCCTTCTCTCCACATTTATGTGTTTGTTTGTTTGTCTATCTAATCTTTTGGGTTTTTATTTCTAATGAGGTCGACCAGTTGTCTATTTATTATTTTTTTTTACTACGCATCAAGCTGCGCTGCTTGTCTTTGCTCCTGTGTGCTCGCGCACTCTCGCCTTTTCCACTTATTTTTATTTTTGATTTATTTTTGATTTATTTTGTCAATTTAAAAAAAAATACGCATCGTGCTGTGCTGTTTGTGTTTGCTTGAGTGCATTCGCGCGCTCTCGCTTTCTCCACTTTGCAATTTTTTTGTTATTATTTATCTATTCCTGAGAGTTTATCTTATTTTTTATTTGTTTATTTAAATGAAGTCGACCAGTTGCCTGCCCTTCCTTCCATTATCGGTCACCGAGACAAACTGAACAAAGTTCTGAGGTCGACCTTGTAAAGATAAGGATTCAGGTCTGTCTGCTGTTTACCTTTGCTCCTGCGCGCACTTCCCATCTCCACATTTATGTGTTTGTTTGTTTGTCTATATAATCTTTTGGGTTTTTATTTCTAATGAGGTCGACCAGTTGTCTATTTATTATTTTTTTTACTACGCATCAAGCTGCGCTGCTTGTCTTTGCTCCTGTGTGCTCGCGCACTCTCGCCTTTTCCACTTATTTTTATTTTTGATTTATTTTTGATTTATTTTGTCAATTTTAAAAAAAATACGCATCGCGCTATGCTGTTTGTGTTTGCTTGATTGCATTCGCGCGCTCTCGCTTTCTCCACTTTACAATTTTTTTGTTATTATTTATCTATTCCTGAGAGTTTATCTTATTTTTTATTTGTTTATTTAAATGAAGTCGACCAGTTGCCTGCCCTTCCTTCCATTATCCGTCACCGAGACAAACTGAACAAAG
>NW_025957965.1:0-32074 GCF_023159225.1 Perognathus longimembris pacificus | reverse complement strand
GCGCGCAATGCCCTTCTCTCCACATTTATGTGTTTGTTTGTTTGTCTATCTAATCTTTTGGGTTTTTATTTCTAATGAGGTCGACCAGTCGTCTATTTATTATTTTTTTTACTACGCATCAAGCTGCGCTGCTTGTCTTTGCTCCTGTGTGCTCGCGCACTCTCGCCTTTTCCACTTATTTTTATTTTTGATTTATTTTTGATTTATTTTGTCAATTTAAAAAAAATACGCATCGTGCTGTGCTGTTTGTGTTTGCTTGAGTGCATTCGCGCGCTCTTGCTTTCTCCACTTTAAAATATTTTGTTATTATTTATCTATTCCTGAGAGTTTATCTTATTTTTTATTTGTTTATTTAATGAAGTCGACCAGTTGCCTGCCCTTCCTTCCATTATCCGTCACCGAGACAAACTGAACAAAGTTCTGAGGTCGACCTTGTAAAGATAAGGATTCAGGTCTGTCTGCTGTTTACCTTTGCTCCTGCCCGCACTGCCTTCTCTCCACTTTAATGTGTTTGTTTGTTTGTCTATCTAATCTTTTGGGTTTTTATTTCTAATGAGGTCGACCAGTTGTCTATTTATTATTTTTTTTACTACGCATCAAGCTGCGCTGCTTGTCTTTGCTCCTGTGTGCTCGCGCACTCTCGCCTTTTCCACTTATTTTTATTTTTGATTTATTTTTGATTTATTTTGTCAATTTAAAAAAAAAATACGCATCGTGCTGTGCTTTTTGTGTTTGCTTGAGTGCATTCGCCCGCTCTCGCTTTCTCCACTTTACAATTTTTTTGTTATTGTTTATCTATTCCTGAGAGTTTATCTTATTTTTTATTTGTTTATTTAAATGAAGTCGACCAGTTGCCTGCCCTTCCTTCCATTATCCGTCACCGAGACAAACTGAACAAAGTTCTGAGGTCGACCTTGTAAAGATAAGGATTTCAGGTCTGTCTGCTGTTTACTTTTGCTCCTGCGTGCACTGCCCTTCTCTCCACATTTATGTGTTTGTTTTTTTGTCTATCTAATCTTTTGGGTTTTTATTTCTAATGAGGTCGACCAATTGTCTATTTATTATTTTTTTTACTACGCATCAAGCTGTGCTGCTTGTCTTTGCTCCTGTGTGCTCGCGCACTCTCGCCTTTTCCACTTATTATTATTTTTTATTTATTTTGTCAATTAAAAAAAAATACGCATCGTGCTGTGCTGTTTGTGTTTGCTTGAGTGCATTCGCGCGCTCTCGCTTTCTCCACTTTACAATTTTTTTTGTTATTATTTATCTATTCCTGAGAGTTTATCTTATTTTTTATTTGTTTATTTAAATGAAGTCGACCAGTTGCCTGCCCTTCCTTCCATTATCCGTCACCGAGACATACTGAACAAAGTTCTGAGGTCGACCTTGTAAAGGTAAGGATTCAGGTCTGTCTGCTGTTTACCTTTGCTCCTACGCACACTGCCCTTCTCTCCACATTTATGTGTTTGTTTGTTTGTCTATCTAATCTTTTGGGTTTTTATTTCTAATGAGGTCGACCACTTGTCTATTTATTATTTTTTTTACTACGCATCAATCTGCGCTGCTTGTCTTTGCTCCTGAGTGCTCGCGCACTCTCGCCCTTTTCCACTTATTTTTATTTTTGATTTATTTTTGATTTATTTTGTCAGTTTTTAAAAAAATACGCATCGTGCTGTGCTGTTTTGTGTTTGCTTGAGTGCATTCGCGCGCTCTCGCTTTCTCCACTTTACAATTTTTTTGTTATTATTTATCTATTCCTGAGAGTTTATCTTATTTTTTATTTGTTTATTTAAATGAACTCGACCAGTTGCCTGCCCTTCCTTCCATTATCCGTCACCGAGACAAACTGAACAAAGTTCTGAGGTCGACCTTGTAAAGATAAGGATTCAGGTGTGTCTGCTGTTTACCTTTGCTCCTGCGCGCACTGCCCTTCTCTCCACATTTATGTGTTTGTTTGTTTGTCTATCTAATCTTTTGGGTTTTTATTTCTAATGAGGTCGACCAGTCGTCTATTTATTATTTTTTTTACTAAGCATCAAGCTGCGCTGCTTGTCTTTGCTCCTGTGTGCTCGTGCACTCTCGCCTTTTCCACTTATTTTTATTTTTGATTTATTTTTTGATTTATTTTGTCAATTTAAAAAAAAATACGCATCGTGCTGTGCTGTTTGTGTTTGCTTGAGTGCATTCGCGCGCTCTTGCTTTCTCCACTTTAAAATTTTTTGTTATTATTTATCTATTCCTGAGAGTTTATCTTATTTTTTATTTGTTTATTTAAATGAAGTCGACCAGTTGCCTGCCCTTCCTTCCATTATCCGTCACCGAGACAAACTGAACAAAGTTCTGAGGTCGACCTTGTAAAGATAAGGATTCAGGTCTGTCTGCTGTTTACCTTTGCTCCTGCCCGCACTGCCCTTCTCTCCACTTTAATGTGTTTGTTTGTTTGTCTATCTAATCTTTTGGGTTTTTATTTCTAATGAGGTCGACCAGTTGTCTATTTATTATTTTTTTTACTACGCATCAAGCTGCGCTGCTTGTCTTTGCTCCTGTGTGCTCGCGCACTCTCGCCTTTCCACTTATTTTTATTTTGATTTATTTTTGATTTATTTTGTCAATTTTAAAAAAAAATACGCATCGTGCTGTGCTGTTTGTGTTTGCTTGAGTGCATTCGCCCGCTCTCGCTTTCTCCACTTTACAATTTTTTTGTTATTGTTTATCTATTCCTGAGAGTTTATCTTATTTTTTATTTGTTTATTTAAATGAAGTCGACCAGTTGCCTGCCCTTCCTTCCATTATCCGTCACCGAGACAAACTGAACAAAGTTCTGAGGTCGACCTTGTAAAGATAAGGATTCAGGTCTGTCTGCTGTTTACTTTTGCTCCTGCGTGCACTGCCCTTCTCTCCACATTTATGTGTTTGTTTGTTTGTCTATCTAATCTTTTGGGTTTTTATATCTAATGAGGTCGACCAGTTGTCTATTTATTATTTTTTTTACTACGCATCAAGCTGCGCTGCTTGTCTTTGCTCCTGTGTGCTCGCGCACTCTCGCCTTTTCCACTTATTTTTATTTTTGATTTATTTTTTATTTATTTTGTCAATTTAAAAAAAAATACGCATCGTGCTGTGCTGTTTGTGTTTGCTTGAGTGCATTCGCGCGCTCTCGCTTTCTCCACTTTACAATTTTTTTGTTATTATTTATCTATTCCTGAGAGATTATCTTATTTTTTATTTGTTTATTTAAATGAAGTCGACCAGTTGCCTGCCCTTCCTTCCATTATCCGTCACTGAGACAAACTGAACAAAGTTCTGAGGTCGACCTTGTAAAGATAAGGATTCAGGTCTGTCTGCTGTTTACCTTTGCTCCTGCGCACACTGCCCTTCTCTCCACATTTATGTGTTTGTTTGTTTGTCTATCTAATCTTTTGGGTTTTTATTAATAATGAGGTCGACCAGTTGTCTATTTATTATTTTTTTTTACTACGCATCAAGCTGCGCTGCTTGTCTTTGCTCCTGTGTGCTCGCGCACTCTCGCCTTTTCCACTTATTTTTATTTTTGATTTATTTTTGATTTATTTTGTCAATTTTAAAAAAAATACGCATCCTGCTGTGCTGTTTGTGTTTGCTTGAGTGCATTCGCGCGCTCTCACTTTCTCCACTTTACAATTTTTTTGTTATTATTTATCTATTCCTGAGAGATTATCTTATTTTTTATTTGTTTATTTAAATGAAGTCGACCAGTTGCCTGCCCTTCCTTCCATTATCCGTCACCGAGACAAACTGAACAAGTTCTGAGGTCGACCTTGTAAAGATAAGGATTCAGGTCTGTCTGCTGTTTACCTTTGCTCCTGCGCACACTGCCCTTCTCTCCACATTTAAGTGTTTGTTTGTTTGTCTATCTAATCTTTTGGGGTTTTTATTAATAATGAGGTCGACCAGTTGTCTATTTATTATTTTTTTTACTACGCATCAAGCTGCGCTGCTCGTCTTTGCTCCTGTGTGCTCGCGCACTCTCGCCTTTTCCACTTATTTTTATTTTTGATTTCTTTTTGATTTATTTTGTCAATTTTTAAAAAAATACGCATCGTGCTGTGCTGTTTGTGTATGCTTGAGTGCATTCGCGCGCTCTCGCTTTCTCCACTTTACAATTTTTGGTTATTATTTATCTATTCCTGAGAGTTTATCTTATTTTTTTTTTGTTTATTTAAATGAAGTCGACCAGTTGCCTGCCCTTCCTTCCATTATCCGTCACCGAGACAAACTGAACAAAGTTCTGAGGTCGACCTTGTAAAGATAAGGATTCAGGTCTGTCTGCTGTTTACCTTTGCTCCTGCGCGCACTGCCCTTCTCTCCACATTTATGTGTTTGTTTGTTTGTCTATCTAATCTTTTGGGTTTTTATTTCTAATGAGGTCGACAGTTGTCTATTTTATTATTTTTTTTACTACGCATCAAGCTGCGCTGCTTGTCTTTGCTCCTGTGTGCTCGAGCACTCTCGCCTTTTCCACTTATTTTTATTTTTGATTTATTTTTGATTTATTTTGTCAATTTAAAAAAAATACGCATCGTGTTGTGCTGTTTGTGTTTGCTTGAGTGTATTCGCGCGCTCTCGCTTTCTCCACTTTACAATTTTTTTGTTATTATTTATCTATTCCTGAGAGTTTATCTTATTTTTTATTTGTTTATTTAAATGAAGTCGACCAGTTGCCTGCCCTTCCTTCCATTATCCGTCACCGAGACAAACTGAACAAAGTTCTGAGGTCGACTTGTAAAGATAAGGATTCAGGTCTGTCTGCTGTTTACCTTTGCTCCTGCGCGCACTGCCCTTCTCTCCACATTTATGTGTTTGTTTGTCTATCTAATCTTTTGGGTTTTTATTTCTAATGAGGTCGACCAGTTGTCTATTTATTATTTCCTTTTACTAGGCATCAAGCTGCGCTGCTTGTCTTTGCTCCTGTGTGCTCGCGCACTCTCGCCTTTTCCACTTATTTTTATTTTTGATTTATTTTTGATTTATTTTGTCAATTTAAAAAAAAATACGCATCTTGCTGTGCTGTAGGTGTTTGCTTGAGTGCATTCGCGCAGCTCTCGCTTTCTCCACTTTACAATTATTTTATTATTATTTATCTATTCCTGAGAGTTTATCTTATTTTTTATTTGTATATTTAAATGAAGTCGACCAGTTGCCTGCCCTTCCTTCCATTATCCGTCACCGAGACAAACTGAACAAAGTTCTGAGGTCGACCTTGTAAAGATAAGGATTCAGGTCTGTCTGCTGTTTACCTTTGCTCCTGCCCGCACTGCCCTTCTCTCCACATTTATGTGTTTGTTTGTTTGTCTATCTAACCTTTTGGGTTTTTATTTCTAATGAGGTCGACCAGTTGTCTATTTATTTATTTTTTTTACTACGCATCAAGCTGCGCTGCTTGTCTTTGCTCCTGTGTGCTCGCGTACTCTCGCCTTTTCCACTTATTTTTATTTTCGATTTATTTTTGATTTATTTTTGTCAATTTTAAAAAAAAAATGCGCATCGTGCTGTGCTGTTTGTGTTTGCTTGTGTGCATTCGCACGCTCTCGCTTTCTCCACTTTACAATTTTTTTGTTATTATTTGATCTATTCCTGAGAGTTTATCTTATTTTTTATTTGTTTATTTAAATGAAGTCGACCAGTTGCCTGCCCTTCCTCCATTATCCGTCACCGAGACAAACTGAACAAAGTTCTGAGGTCGACCTTGTAAAGATAAGGATTCAGGTCTGTCTGCTGTTTACCTTTGCTCCTGCACGCACTGCCCTTCTCTCCACATTTATGGTGTTTGTTTGTTTGTCTATCTAATCTTTTGGGTTTTATTTCTAATGAGGTCGACCAGTTGTCTATTTATTTATTTTTTTTACTACGCATCAAGCTGCGCTGCTTGTCTTTGCTCCTGTGTGCTCGCGCACTCTCGCCTTTTCCACTTATTTTTATTTTTGATTTATTTTTGATTTATTTTGTCAATTTAAAAAAAATACGCATCGTGCTGTGCTGTTTGTGTTTGCTTGAGTGTATTCGCGCGCTCTCGCTTTCTCCACTTTACAATTTTTTTGTTAGTATTTATCTATTCCTGAGAGTTTATCTTATTTTTTATTTGTTTATTTAAATGAAGTCGACCAGTTGCCTGCCCTTCCTTCCATTATCCGTCACCGAGACAAACTGAACAAAGTTCTGAGGTCGACCTTGTAAAGATAAGGATTCAGGTCTGTCTGCTGTTTACCTTTGCTCCTGCGCGCACTGCCCTTCTCTCCACATTTGGTGGTTTGTTTGTTTGTCTATCTAATCTTTTGGGTTTTTATTTCTAATGAGGTCGACCAGTTGTCTATTTATTATTTTTTTTACTACGCATCAAGCTGCGCTGCTTGTCTTTGCTCCTGTGTGCTCGGCGCACTCTCGCCTTTTCCACTTATTTTTATTTTTGATTTATTTTTGTTTTATTTTGTCAATTTTTAAAAAAAATACGCATCGTGCTGTGCTGTTTGTGTTTGCTTGAGTGCATTCGCGCGCTCTCGCTTTCTCCACTTTACAATTATTTTGTTATTATTTATCTATTCCTGAGAGTTTATCTTATTTTTTATTTGTTTATTTAAAGGAAGTCGACCAGTTGCCTGCCCTTCCTTCCATTATCCGTCACCGAGACCAAACTGAACAAAGTTCTGAGGTCGACCTTGTAAAGATAAGGATTCAGGTCTGTCTGCTGTTTACCTTTGCTCCTGCCCGCACTGCCCTTCTCTCCACATTTATGTGTTTGTTTGTTTGTCTATCTAACCTTTTGGGTTTTTATTTCTAATGAGGTCGACCAGTTGTCTATTTATTATTTTTTTTACTACGCATCAAGCTGCGCTGCTTGTCTTTGCTCCTGTGTGCTCGCGCACTCTCGCCTTTTCCACTTATTTTTATTTTTGATTTATTTTTTATTTATTTTGTCAATTTAAAAAAAAAAATACGCATCGTGCTGTGCTGTTTGTGTTTGCTTGAGTGCATTCGCGCGCTCTCGCTTTCTCCACTTTACAATTTTTTTGTTATTATTTATCTATTCCTGAGAGATTATCTTATTTTTTATTTGTTTATTTAAATGAAGTCGACCAGTTGCCTGCCCTTCCTTCCATTATCCGTCACTGAGACAAACTGAACAAAGTTCTGAGGTCGACCTTGTAAAGATAAGGATTCAGGTCTGTCTGCTGTTTACCTTTGCTCCTGCGCACACTGCCCTTCTCTCCACATTTATGTGTTTGTTTGTTTGTCTATCTAATCTTTTGGGTTTTTATTAATAATGAGGTCGACCAGTTGTCTATTTATTATTTTTTTTTACTACGCATCAAGCTGCGCTGCTTGTCTTTGCTCCTGTGTGCTCGCGCACTCTCGCCTTTTCCACTTATTTTTATTTTTGATTTATTTTGATTTATTTTGTCAATTTTAAAAAAATACGCATCCTGCTGTGCTGTTTGTGTTTGCTTGAGTGCATTCGCGCGCTCTCACTTTCTCCACTTTACAATTTTTTTGTTATTATTTATCTATTCCTGAGAGATTATCTTATTTTTTATTTGTTTATTTAAATGAAGTCGACCAGTTGCCTGCCCTTCCTTCCATTATCCGTCACCGAGACAAACTGAACAAAGTTCTGAGGTCGACCTTGTAAAGATAAGGATTCAGGTCTGTCTGCTGTTTACCTTTGCTCCTGCGCACACTGCCCTTCTCTCCACATTAAGTGTTTGTTTGTTTGTCTATCTAATCTTTTGGGTTTTTATTAATAATGAGGTCGACCAGTTGTCTATTTATTATTTTTTTTACTACGCATCAAGCTGCGCTGCTCGTCTTTGCTCCTGTGTGCTCGCGCTCTCTCGCCTTTTCCACTTATTTTTATTTTTGATTTCTTTTTGATTTATTTTGTCAATTTTTAAAAAAATACGCATCGTGCTGTGCTGTTTGTGTATGCTTGAGTGCATTCGCGCGCTCTCGCTTTCTCCACTTTACAATTTTTGGTTATTATTTATCTATTCCTGAGAGTTTATCTTATTTTTTTTTTGTTTATTTAAATGAAGTCGACCAGTTGCCTGCCCTTCCTTCCATTATCCGTCACCGAGACAAACTGAACAAAGTTCTGAGGTCGACCTTGTAAAGATAAGGATTCAGGTCTGTCTGCTGTTTACCTTTGCTCCTGCGCGCACTGCCCTTCTCTCCACATTTATGTGTTTGTTTGTTTGTCTATCTAATCTTTTGGGTTTTTATTTCTAATGAGGTCGACCAGTTGTCTATTTATTATTTCTTTTACTAGGCATCAAGCTGCGCTGCTTGTCTTTGCTCCTGTGTGCTCGCGCACTCTCGCCTTTCCACTTATTTTTATTTTCGATTTATTTTTGATTTATTTTTGTCAATTTTAAAAAAAATGCGCATCGTGCTGTGCTGTTTGTGTTTGCTTGTGTGCATTCGCACGCTCTCGCTTTCTCCACTTTACAATTTTTTTGTTATTATTTATCTATTCCTGAGAGTTTATCTTATTTTTTATTTGTTTATTTAAATGAAGTCGACCAGTTGCCTGCCCTTCCTCCCATTATCCGTCACCGAGACAAACTGAACAAAGTTCTGAGGTCGACCTTGTAAAGATAAGGATTCAGGTCTGTCTGCTGTTTACCTTTGCTCCTGCACGCACTGCCCTTCTCTCCACATTTATGTGTTTGTTTGTTTGTCTATCTAATCTTTTGGGTTTTTATTTCTAATGAGGTCGACCAGTTGTCTATTTATTATTTTTTTTACTACGCATCAAGCTGCGCTGCTTGTCTTTGCTCCTGTGTGCTCGCGCACTCTCGCCTTTTCCACTTATTTTTATTTTTGATTTATTTTTGATTTATTTTGTCAATTTAAAAAAAATACGCATCGTGCTGTGCTGTTTGTGTTTGCTTGAGTGTATTCGCCGCGCTCTCGCTTTCTCCACTTTACAATTTTTTTGTTAGTATTTATCTATTCCTGAGAGTTTATCTTATTTTTTATTGTTTATTTAAATGAAGTCGACCAGTTGCCTGCCCTTCCTTCCATTATCCGTCACCGAGACAAACTGAACAAAGTTCTGAGGTCGACCTTGTAAAGATAAGGATTCAGGTCTGTCTGCTGTTTACCTTTGCTCCTGCGCGCACTGCCCTTCTCTCCACATTTGTGTGTTTGTTTGTTTGTCTATCTAATCTTTTGGGTTTTTATTTCTAATGAGGTCGACCAGTTGTCTATTTATTATTTTTTTACTACGCATCAAGCTGCGCTGCTTGTCTTTGCTCCTGTGTGCTCGCGCACTCTCGCCTTTTCCACTTATTTTTATTTTTGATTTATTTTTGTTTTATTTTGTCAATTTTTAAAAAAAAATACGCATCGTGCTGTGCTGTTTGTGTTTGCTTGAGTGCATTCGCGCGCTCTCGCTTTCTCCACTTTACAATTATTTTGTTATTATTATCTATTCCTGAGAGTTTATCTTATTTTTTATTTGTTTATTTAAATGAAGTCGACCAGTTGCCTGCCCTTCCTTCCATTATCCGTCACCGAGACAAACTGAACAAAGTTCTGAGGTCGACCTTGTAAAGATAGGGATTCAGGTCTGTCTGCTGTTTACCTTTGCTCCTGCGCGCACTGCCCTTCTCTCCACATTTATGAGTTTGTTTGTTTGTCTATCTAATCTTTTGGGTTTTTATTTCTAATGATGTCGACCAGTTGTCTATTTATTATTTTATTTACTACGCATCAAGCTGCGCTGCTTGTCTTTGTTCCTGTGTGCTCGCGCACTCTCGCCTTTTCCACTTATTTTTATTTTTGATTTATTTTTGATTTATTTTTGTCAATTTAAAAAAAAATACGCATCGTGCTGTGCTGTTTGTGTTTGCTTGAGTGCATTCGCGCGCTCTCTTTCTCCACTTTACAATTTTTTTGTTATTATTTATCTATTCCTGAGAGTTTATCTTATTTTTTATTTGTTTATTTAAATGAAGTCGACCAGTTGCCTGCCCTTCCTCCCATTATCCGTCACCGAGACAAAATGAACAAAGTTCTGTGGTCGACCTTGTAACGATAAGGATTTTGGTCTGTCTGCTGTTTACCTTTGCTCCTGCACGCACTGCCCTTCTCTCCACATTCATGTGTTTGTTTGTTTGTCTATCTAATCTTTTGGGTTTTTATTTCTAATGAGGTCGACCAGTTGTCTATTTATTATTTTTTTTAATACGCATCAAGCTGCGCTGCTTGTCTTTGCTCCTGTGTGCTCACGCACTCTCGACTTTTCCACTTATTTTCATTTTTGATTTATTTTTGATTTATTTTGTCAATTTAAAAAAAAATACGCATCGTGCTGTGCTGTTTGTGTTTGCTTGAGTGCATTCGCGCGCTCTCGCGTTCTCCACTTTACAATTTTTTGTTATTATTTATCTATTCCTGAGAGTTTATCTTATTTTTTATTTGTTTATTTAAATGAAGTCGACCAGTTGCCTGCCCTTCCTTCCATTATCCGTCACCGAGACAAACTGAACAAAGTTCTGAGGTCGACCTTGTAAAGATAAGGATTCAGGTCTGTCTGCTGTTTACCTTTGCTCCTGCGCGCACTGCCCTTCTCTCCACATTTATGTGTTTGTTTGTTTGTCTATCTAAACTTTTGTGTTTTTATTTCTAATGAGGTCGACCAGTTGTCTATTTATTATTTTTTTTACTACGCATCAAGCTGCGCTGCTTGTCTTTGCTCCTGTGTGCTCGCGCACTCTCGCCTTTTCCACTTATTTTTTATTTTTGATTTATTTTTGATTTATTTTGTCAATTTAAAAAAAAAATACGCATCGTGCTGTGCTGTTTGTGTTTGCTTGAGTGCATTCGCGCGCTCTCGCTTTCTCCACTTTACAATTTTTTTGTTATTATTTATCTATTCCTGAGAGTTTATCTTATTTTTTATTTGTTTATTTAAATGAAGTTGACCAGTTGCCTGCCCTTCCTTCCATTATCCGTCACCGAGACAAACTGAACAAAGTTCTGAGGTCGACCTTGTAAAGATAAGGATTCAGGTCTGTCTGCTGTTTACCTTTGCTCCTGCGCGCACTGCCCTTCTCCCCCACATTTATGTGTTTGTTTGTTTGTCTATCTAATCTTTTGGGTTTTTATTTCTAATGAGGTCGACCAGTTGTCTATTTATTATTTTTTTTACTACGCCTCAAGCTGCGCTGCTTGTCTTTGCTCCTGTGTGCTCGCGCACTCTCGCCTTTTCCACTTATTTTTATTTTTGATTTATTTTTGATTTATTTTGTCAATTTTAAAAAAAATACGCATCGTGCTGTGCTGTTTGTGTTTGCTTGAGTGCATTTGCGCGCTCTAGCTTTCTCCACTTTACAATTTTTTTCTTATTATTTATCTATTCCTGAGAGTTTATCTTATTTTTTATTTGTTTATTTAAATGAAGTCGACCAGTTGCCTGCCCTTCCTTCCATTATCCGTCACCGAGACAAACTGAACAAAGTTCTGAGGTCGACCTTGTAAAGATAAGGATTCAGGTCTGTCTGCTGTTTACCTTTGCTCCTGCGCGCACTGCCCTTCTCTCCACATATATGTGTTTGTTTGTTTGTCTATCTAATCTTTTGGGTTTTTATTTCTAATGAGGTCGACCAGTTGTCTATTTATTATTTTTTTTAATACGCATCAAGCTGCGCTGCTTGCATTTGCTCCGGTGTGCTCGCGCACTCTCGCCTTTTCCACTTATTTTTATTTTTGATTTATTTTTGATTTATTTTGTCAATTTAAAAAAAATACGCATCGTGCTGTGCTGTTTGTGTTTGCTTGAGTGCATTCGCGCGCTCTCGCTTTCTCCACTTTACAATTTTTTGTTATTATTTATCTATTCCTGAGAGTTTATCTTATTTTTTATTTGTTTATTTAAATGAACTCGACCACTTGCCTGCCCTTCCTTCCATTATCCGTCACCGAGACAAACTGAACAAAGTTCTGAGGTCGACCTTGTAAAGATAAGGATTCAGGTCTGTCTGCTGTTTACCTTTGCTCCTGTGCGCACTGCCCTTCTCTCCACATTTATGTGTTTGTTTGTTTGTCTATCTAATCTTTTGTGTTTTTATTTCTAATGAGGTCGACCAGTTGTCTATTTATTATTTTTTTTACTACGCATCAAGCTGCGCTGCTTGTCTTTGCTCCTGTGTGCTCGCGCACTCTCGCCTTTTCCACTTATTTTTATTTTTGATTTATTTTGATTTATTTTGTCAATTTAAAAAAAAATACGCATCGTGCTGTGCTGTTTGTGTTTGCTTGAGTGCATTCGCGCGCTCTCGCTTTCTCCACTTTACAATTTTTTTGTTATTATTTATCTATTCCTGAGAGTTTATCTTATTTTTTATTTGTTTATTTAAATGAAGTTGACCAGTTGCCTGCCCTTCCTTCCATTATCCGTCACCGAGACAAACTGAACAAAGTTCTGAGGTCGACATGGTAAAGATAAGGATTCAGGTCTGTCTGCTGTTTACCTTTGCTCCTGCGCGCACTGCCCTTCTCTCCACATTTATGTGTTTGTTTGTTTGTCTATCTAATCTTTTGGGTTTTTATTTCTAATGAGGTCGACCAGTTGTCTATTTATTATTTTTTTTTACTACGCCTCAAGCTGCGCTGCTTGTCTTGCTCCTGTGTGCTCGCGCACTCTCGCGTTTTCCACTTATTTTTATTTTTGATTTATTTTTGATTTATTTTGTCAATTTTAAAAAAAATACGCATCGTGCTGTGCTGTTTGTGTTTGCTTGAGTGCATTTGCGCGCACTCGCTTTCTCCACTTTACAATTTTTTTGTTATTATTTATCTATTCCTGAGAGTTTATCTTATTTTTTATTTGTTTATTTAAATGAAGTCGACCAGTTGCCTGCCCTTCCTTCCATTATCCGTCACCGAGACAAACTGAACAAAGTTCTGAGGTCGACCTTGTAAAGATAAGGATTCAGGTCTGTCTGCTGTTTACCTTTGCTCCTGCGCGAACTGTCCTTCTCTCCACATTTTTGTGTTAGTTTGTTCGTCTATCTAATCTTTTGGGTTTTTATTTCTAATGAGGTCGACCAGTTGTCTATTTATTATTTTTTTTACTACGCATCAAGCTGCGCTGCTTGTCTTTGCTCCTGTGTGCTCGCGCACTCTCGCCTTTTCCACTTATTTTTATTTTTGATTTATTTTTGATTTATTTTGTCAATTTAAAAAAAAATTACGCATCGTGCTGTGCTGTTTGTGTTTGCTTGAGTGCATTCGCGCGCTCTCGCTTTCTCCACTTTACAATTTTTTTGTTATTATTTATCTATTCCTGAGAGTTTATCTTATTTTTTATTTGTTTATTTAAATGAAGTCGACCAGTTGCCTGCCCTTCCTTCCATTATCCGTCACCGAGACAAACTGAACAAAGTTCTGAGGTCGACCTTGTAAAGATAAGGATTCAGGTCTGTCTGCTGTTTACCTTTGCTCCTGCGCGCACTGCCCTTCTCTCCACATATATGTGTTTGTTTGTTTGTCTATCTAATCTTTTGGGTTTTTATTTCTAATGAGGTCGACCAGTTGTCTATTTATAATTTTTTTTACTACGCATCAAGCTGCGCTGCTTGTCTTTGCTCCTGTGTGCTCGCGCACTCTCGCCTTTTCCACTTATTTTTATTTTTGATTTATTTTTGATTTATTTTGTCAATTTTAAAAAAAAATACGCATCGTGCTGTGCTGTTTGTGTTTGCTTGAGTGCATTCGCGTGCTCTCGCTTTCTCCACTTTACAATTTTTTTGTTATTATTTATCTATTCCTGAGAGTTTATCTTATTTTTTATTTGTTTATTTAAATGAAGTCGACCAGTTGCCTGCCCTTCCTTCCATTATCCGTCACCGAGACAAACTGAACAAAGTTCTGAGGTCGACCTTGTAAAGATAAGGATTCAGGTCTGTCTGCTGTTTACCTTTGCTCCTGCGCGCACTGCCCTTCTCTCCACATTTATGTGTTTGTTTGTTTGTCTATCTAATCTTTTGGGTTTTTATTTCTAATGAGGTCGACCAGTTGTCTATTTATTATTTTTTTTTACTACGCATCAAGCTGCGCTGCTTGTCTTTGCTCCTGTGTGCTCGCGCACTCTCGCCTTTTCCACTTATTGTTATTTTTTATTTATTTTTGATTTATTTTGTCAATATAAAAAAAAATACGCATCGTGCTGTGCCGTTTGTGTTTGCTTGAGTGCATTCGTGCGCTCTCGCTTTCTCCACTTTACAATTTTTTGGATATTATTTATCTATTCCTGAGAGTTTATCTTATTTTTTATTTGTTTATTTAAATGAAGTCGACCAGTTGCCTGCCCTTCCTTCCATTATCCGTCACCGAGGCAAACTGAACAAAGTTCTGAGGTCGACCTTGTAAAGATAAGGATTCAGGTCTGTCTGCTGTTTACCTTTGCTCCTGCGCGCACTGCCCTTCTCTCCACATTTATGTGTTTGTTTGTTTGTCTATCTAATCTTTTGGGTTTTTATTTCTAATGAGGTCGACCAGTTGTCTATTTATTATTTTTTTTACTACGCATCAAGCTGCGCTGCTTGTCTTTGCTCCTGTGTGCTCGCGCACTCTCGCCTTTTCCACTTATTTTTATTTTTGATTTATTTTTGATTTATTTTGTCAATTAAAAAAAATACGCATCGTGCTGTGCTGTTTGTGTTTGCTTGAGTGCTTTCGCGCGCTCTCGCTTTGTGCACTTTACAATTTTTTTGTTATTATTTATCTATTCCTGAGAGTTTATCTTATTTTTTATTTGTTTATTTAAATGAAGTCGACCAGTTGCCTGCCCTTCCTTCCATTATCCGTCACCGAGACAAACTGAACAAAGTTCTGAGGTCGACCTTGTAAAGATAAGGATTCAGGTCTGTCTGCTGTTTACCTTTGCTCCTGCGCGCACTGCCATTCTCTCAACATTTATGTGTTTGTTTGTTTGTCTATCCAATCTTTTGGGTTTTTATTTCTAATGAGGTCGACCAGTTGTCTATTTATTATTTTTTTTTACTACGCATCAAGCTGCGCTGCTTGTCTTTGCTCCTGTGTGCTCGCGCACTCTCGCCTTTTCCACTTATTGTTATTTTTGATTTATTTTTGATTTATTTTGTCAATTTTTTTAAAAACATACGCATCGTGCTGTGCTGTTTGTGTTTGCTTGAGTGCATTCGCGCGCTCTCGCTTTCTCCACTTTACAATTTTTTTGTTATTATTTATCTATTCCTGAGAGTTTATCTTATTTTTTATTTGTTTATTTAAATGAAGTCGACCAGTTGCCTGCCCTTCCTTCCATTATCCGTCACCGAGACAAACTGAACAAAGTTCTGAGGTCGAACTTGTAAAGATAAGGATTCAGGTCTGTCTGCTGTTTACATTTGCTCCTGCGCGCACTGCCCTTCTCTCCACATTTATGTGTTTGTTTGTTTGTCTATCTAATCTTTTGGGTTTTTACTTCTAATGAGGTCGACCAGTTGTCTATTTATTATTTTTTTTTACTACGCATCAAGCTGCGCTGCGTGTCTTTGCTCCTGTGTGCTCGCGCACTCTCGCCTTTTCCACTTATTGTTATTTTTGATTTATTTTGTCAATATAAAAAAAAATACGCATCGTGCTGTGCTGTTCGTGTTTGCTTGAGTGCACTGGCGCGCTCTCGCTTTCTGCACTTTACAATTTTTTTGTTATTATTTATCTATTCCTGAGAGTTTATCTTATTTTTTATTTGTTTATTTAAATGAAGTCGACCAGTTGCCTGTCCTTCCTTCCATTATCCGTCACCGAGACAAACTGAACAAAGTTCTGAGGTCGACCTTGTAAAGATAAGGATTCAGGTCTGTCTGCTGTTAACCTTTGCTCCTGCGCGCACTGCCCTTCTCTCCACATTTATGTGTTTGTTTGTTTGTCTATCTAATCTTTTGGGTTTTTATTTCTAATGAGGTCGACCAGTTGTCTATTTATTATTTTTTTTACTACGCATCAAGCTGCGCTGCTTGTCTTTGTTCCTGTGTGCTCGCGCACTCTCGCCTTTTCCACTTATTGTTATTTTTGATTTATTTTTGATTTATTTTGTCAATATAAAAAAAATACGCATCGTGCTGTGCTGTTTGTGTTTGCTTGAGTGCATTCGCGCGCTCTCGCTTTGTGCACTTTACAATTTTTTTGTTATTATTTTTCTATTCCTGAGAGTTTATCTTATTTTTTATTTGTTTATTTAAATGAAGTCGACCAGTTTCCTCCCTTCCTTCCATTATCCGTCACCGAGACAAACTGAACAAGGTTCTGAGGTCGACCTTGTAAAGATAAGGATTCAGGTCTGTCTGCTGTTTACCTTTGCTCCTGCGCGCACTGCCCTTCTCTCCACATTTATGTGTTTGTTTGTTTGTCTATCTAATCTTTTGGGTTTTTATTTCTAATGAGGACGAACAGTTGTCTATTTATTATTTTTTTTTACTACGCATCAAGCTGCGCTGCTTGTCTTTGCTCCTGTGTGCTCGCGCACTCTCGCCTTTTCCACTTATTTTTATTTTTGATTTATTTTGTCAATTTAAAAAAAAAATTCGCATCGTGCTGTGCTGTTTGGGTTTGCTTGAGTGCATTTGCGCGCTCTCGCTTTCTCCACTTTAAAATTTTTTTGTTATTATTTATCTATTCCTGAGAGATTATCTTAATTTTTATTTGTTTATTTAAATAAAGTCGACCAGTTGCCTGCCCTTCCTTCCATTATCCGTCACCGAGAAAAACTGAACAAAGTTCTGAGGTCGACCTTGTAAAGATAAGTATTCAGGTCTGTCTGCTGTTTACCTTTGCTCCTGCGCGCACTGCCCATCTCTGCACATTTATGTGTTTGTTTGTTTGTCTATCTAATCTTTTGGGTTTTTTATTTCTAATGAGGTCGACCAGTTGTCTATTTATTATTTTTTTTTACTACGCATCAAGCTGCGCTGCTTGTCTTTGCTCCTGTGTGCTCGCGCACTCTCGCCTTTTCCACTTATTTTTATTTTTGATTTATTTTTGATTTATTTTGTCAATTTAAAAAAAAATACGCATCGTGCTGTGCTGTTTGTGTTTGCTTGAGTGCATTCGCGCGCTCTCGCTTTCTCCACTTTACAATTTTTTTGTTATTATTTATCTATTCCTGAGAGTTTATCTTATTTTTTATTTGTTTATTTAAATGTAGTCGACCAGTTGCCTGCCCTTCCTTCCATTATCCGTCACCGAGACAAACTGAACAAAGTTCTGAGGTCGACCTTGTAAAGATAAGGATTCAGGTCTGTCTGCTGTTTACCTTTGCTCCTGCGCGCACTGCCCTTCTCTCCACATTTATGTGTTTGTTTGTTTGTCTATCTAATCTTTTCGGTTTTTATTTCTAATGAGGTCGACCAGTTGTCTATTTATTATTTTTTTTACTACGCATCAAGCTGCGCTGCTTGTCTTTGCTCCCGTGTGCTCGCGCACTCTCGCCTTTTCCACTTATTTTTATTTTTGATTTATTTTTGATTTATTTTGTCAATTTAAAAAAAAATACGCATCGTGCTGTGCTGTTTGTGTTTGCTTGCGTGCATTCGCGCGCTCTCGCTTTCTCCACTTTACAATTTTTTGTTATTATTTATCTATTCCTGAGAGTTTATCTTATATTTTATTTGTTTATTTAAATGAAGTCGACCAATTTCCTGCCCTTCCTTCCATTATCCGTCACCGAGACAAACTGAACAAAGTTCTGAGGTCGACCTTGTAAAGATAAGGATTCAGGTCTGTCTGCTGCCTTTACCTTTGCTCCTGCGCGCACTGCCCTTCTCTCCACATTTATGTGTTTGTTTGTTTGTCTATCTAATCTTTTGGGTTTTTATTTCTAATGAGGTCGACCAGTTGTCTATTTATTATTTTTTTTACTACGCATCAAGCTGCGCTGCTTGTCTTTGCTCCTGTGTGCTCGCGCACTCTCGCCCTTTCCAGTTATTGTTTTTTTTTATTTATTTTGTCAATATAAAAAAAAATACGCATCGTGCTGTGCTGTTTGTGTTTGCTTGAGTGCATTCGCGCGCTCTCGCTTTCTCCACTTTACAATTTTTTTGTTATTATTTATCTATTCCTGAGAGTTTATCTTATTTTTTATTTGTTTATTTAAATGAAGTCGACCAGTTGCCTGCACTTCCTTCCATTATCCGTCACCGAGACAAACTGAACAAAGTTCTGAGGTCGACCTTGTAAAGATAAGTATTCAGGTCTGTCTGCTTTTTACCTTTGCTCTTGCGCGCACTGCCCATCCCTCCACATTTATGTGTTTGTTTGTTTGTCTATCTAATCTTTTGAGTTTTTATTTCTAATGAGGTCGACCAGTTGTCTATTTATTATTTTTTTTACTACGCATCAAGCTGCGCTGCTTGTCTTTGCTCCTGTGTGCTCGCGCACTCTCGCCTTTTCCACTTATTTTTATTTTTGATTTATTTTTGATTTATTTTGTCAATTTAAAAAAAATACGCATCGTGCTGTGCTGTTTGTGTGTGCTTGAGTGCATTCGCGCGCTCTCGCTTTCTCCACTTAACAATTTTTTTGTTATTATTTATCTATTCCTGAGAGTTTATCTTATTTTTTATTTGTTTATTTAAATGAAGTCGACCAGTTGCCTACCCTTCCTTCCATTATCCGTCACCGAGACAAACTGAACAAAGTTCTGAGGTCGACCTTGTAAAGATAAGGATTCAGGTCTGTCTGCTGTTTACCTTTGCTCCTGCGGGCACTGCCCTTCTCAACACATTTATGTGTTTGTTTGTTTGTCTATCTAATCTTTTGGGTTTTTATTTCTAATGAGGTCGACCAGTTGTCTATTTATTATTTTTTTTACTACGCATCAAGCTGCGCTGCTTGTCTTTGCTCCTGTGTGCTCGCGCACTCTCGCCTTTTCCACTTATTGTTATTTTTGATTTATTTTTGATTTATTTTGTCAATATAAGAAAAATACGCATCGTGCTGTGCTGTTTGTGTTTGCTTGAGTGCATTCGCGCGCTCTCGCTTTCTCCACTTTACAATTTTTTTGTTATTATTTATCTATTCCTGAGAGTTTATCTTATTTTTTATTTGTTTATTTAAATGAAGTCGACCAGTTGCCTGCCCTTCCTTCCATTATCCGTCACCGAGACCAACTGAACAAAGTTCTGAGGTCGACCTTGTAAAGATAAGGATTCAGGTCTGTCTGCTGTTTACCTTTGCTCCTGCGCGCACTGCCCATCTCTGCACATTTATGTGTTTGTTTGTTTGTCTATCTAATCTTTTGGGTTTTTATTTCTAATGAGGTCGACCAGTTGTCTATTTATTATTTTTTTTACTACGCATCAAGCTGCGCTGCTTGTCTTTGCTCCTGTGTGCTCGCGCACTCTCGCCTTTTCCAGTAATTTTTATTTTTGATTTATTTGTGATTTATTTTGTCATTTTTAAAAAAAAAAATACGCATCGTGCTGTGCTGTTTGTGTTTGCTTGAGTGCATTCGCGCGCTCTCGCTTTCTCCACTTTACAATTTTTTGTTATTATTTATCTATTCCTGAGAGTTTATCTTATATTTTATTTGTTTATTTAAATGAAGTCGACCAATTTCCTGCCCTTCCTTCCATTATCCGTCACCGAGACAAACTGAACAAAGTTCTGAGGTCGACCTTGTAAAGATAAGGATTCAGGTCTGTCTGCTGCCTTTACCTTTGCTCCTGTGCGCACTGCCCTTCTCTCCACATTTATGTGTTTGTTTGTTTGTCTATCTAATCTTTTGGGTTTTTATTTCTAATGAGGTCGACCAGTTGTCTATTTATTATTTTTTTTACTACGCATCAAGCTGCGCTGCTTGTCTTTGCTCCTGTGTGCTCGCGCACTCTCGCCTTTTCCAGTTATTGTTATTTTTGATTTATTTTGTCAATATAAAAAAAATACGCATCGTGCTGTGCTGTTTGTGTTTGCTTGAGTGCATTCGCGCGCTCTCGCTTTCTCCACTTTACAATTTTTTTGTTATTATTTATCTATTCCTGAGAGTTTATCTTATTTTTTATTTGTTTATTTAAATGAAGTCGACCAGTTGCCTGCACTTCCTTCCATTATCCGTCACCGAGACAAACTGAACAAAGTTCTGAGGTCGACCTTGTAAAGATAAGTATTCAGGTCTGTCTGCTTTTTACCTTTGCTCTTGCGCGCACTGCCCATCTCTCCACATTTATGTGTTTGTTTGTTTGTCTATCTAATCTTTTGGGTTTTTATTTCTAATGAGGTCGACCAGTTGTCTATTTATTATTTTTTTACTACGCATCAAGCTGCGCTGCTTGTCTTTGCTCCTGTGTGCTCGCGCACTCTCGCCTTTTCCACTTATTTTTATCTTTGATTTATTTTTTATTTATTTTGTCAATTTAAAAAAATACGCATCGTGCTGTGCAGTTTGTGTGTGCTTGAGTGCATTCGCGCGCTCTCGCTTTCTCCACTTCACAATTTTTTTGTTATTATTTATCTATTCCTGAGAGTTTATCTCATTTTTTATTTGTTTATTTAAATGAAGTCGACCAGTTGCCTACTCTTCCTTCCATTATCCGTCACCGAGACAAACTGAACAAAGTTCTGAGGTCGACCTTGTAAAGATAAGGATTCAGGTCTGTCTGCTGTTTACCTTTGCTCCTGCGCGCACTGCCCTTCTCAACACATTTATGTGTTTGTTTGTTTGTCTATCTAATCTTTTGGGTTTTTATTTCTAATGAGGTCGACCAGTTGTCTATTTATTATTTTTTTTACTACGCATCAACATGCGCTGCTTGTCTTTGCTCCTGTGTGCTCGCGCACTCTCGCCTTTTCCACTTATTTTTATTTTTGATTTATTTATGATTTATTTTGTCAATTTAAAAAAAAATACGCATCGTGCTGTGCTGTTTGTGTTTGCTTGAGTGCATTCGCGCGCTCTCGCTTTCTCCACTTTACAATTTTTTGTTATTATTTATCTATTCCTGAGAGTTTAACTTATATTTTATTTGTTTATTTAAATGAAGTCGACCAGTTTCCTGCCCTTCCTTCCATTATCCTTCACCGAGACAAACTGAACAAAGTTCTGAGGTCGACCTTGTAAAGATAAGGATTCAGGTCTGTCTGCTGTTTACCTTTGCTCCTGCGGGCACTGCCCTTCTCAACACATTTATGTGTTTGTTTGTTTGTCTATCTAATCTTTTGGGTTTTTATTTCTAATGAGGTCGACCAGTTGTCTATTTATTATTTTTTTTACTACGCATCAAGCTGCGCTGCTTGTCTTTGCTCCTGTGTGCTCGCGCACTCTCGCCTTTTCCACTTATTGTTATTTTTGATTTATTTTTGATTTATTTTGTCAATATAAAAAAAATACGCATCGTGCTGTGCTGTTTGTGTTTGCTTGAGTGCATTCGCGCGCTCTCGCTTTCTCCACTTTACAATTTTTTTGTTATTATTTATCTATTCCTGAGAGTTTATCTTATTTTTTATTTGTTTATTTAAAGAAGTCGAACAGTTGCCTGCCCTTCCTTCCATTATCCGTCACCGAGACAAACTGAACAAAGTTCTGAGGTCGACTTTGTAAAGATAAGGATTCAGGTCTGTCTGCTGTTTACCTTTGCTCCTGCGCGCACTGCCCTTCTCTCCACATTTATGTGTTTGTTTTTTTGTCTCTCTAATCTTTTGGGTTTTTATTTCTAATGAGGTCGACCAGTTGTCTATTTATTATTTTTTTTACTACGCATCAAGCTGCGCTGCTTGTCTTTGCTCCTGTGTGCTCGCGCACTCTCGCCTTTTCCACTTATTTTTATTTTTGATTTATTTTGTCAATTTAAAAAAAAAATACGCATCGTGCTGTGCTGTTTGTGTTTGCTTGAGTGCAATTCCGGGCTCTCGCTTTCGCCACTTTACAATTTTTTGTTATTATTTATCTATTCCTGAGAGTTTATCTTATTTTTTATTTGTTTATTTAAATGAAGTCGACCAGTTGCCTGCCCTTCCTTCCATTATCCGTCACCGAGAAAAACTGAACAAAGTTCTGAGGTCGACCTTGTAAAGATAAGTATTCAGGTCTGTCTGCTGTTTACCTTTGCTCCTGCGCGCACTGCCCATCTCTGCACATTTATGTGTTTGTTTGTTTGTCTATCTAATCTTTTGGGTTTTTATTTCTAATGAGGTCGACCAGTTGTCTATTTATTATTTTTTTTTACTACGCATCAAGCTGCGCTGCTTGTCTTTGCTCCTGTGTGCTCGCGCACTCTCGCCTTTTCCACTTATTTTTATTTTTGATTTATTTTTGATTTATTTTGTCAATTTAAAAAAAAATACGCATCGTGCTGTGCTGTTTGTGTTTGCTTGAGTGCATTCGCCGCGCTCTCGCTTTCTCCACTTTACAATTTTTTTGTTATTATTTATCTATTCCTGAGAGTTTATCTTATTTTTTATTTGTTTATTTAAATGAAGTCGACCAGTTGCCTGCCCTTCCCTTCCATTATCCGTCACCGAGACAAACTGAACAAAGTTCTGAGGTCGACCTTGTAAAGATAAGGATTCAGGTCTGTCTGCTGTTTACCTTTGCTCCTGCGCGCACTGCCCTTCTCTCCACATTTATGTGTTTGTTTGTTTGTCTATCTAATCTTTTGGGTTTTTATTTCTAATGAGGTCGACCAGTTGTCTATTTATTATTTTTTTTACTACGCATCAAGCTGCGCTGCTTGTCTTTGCTCCTGTGTGCTCGCGCACTCTCGCCTTTTCCACTTATTTTTATTTTTGATTTATTTTTGATTTATTTTGTCAATTTAAAAAAAAATACGCATCGTGCTGTGCTGTTTGTGTTTGCTTGAGTGCATTCGCGCGCTCTCGCTTTCTCCACTTTACAAATTTTGTTATTATTTATCTATTCCTGAGAGTTTATCTTATATTTTATTTGTTTATTTAAATGAAGTCGGCCAATTTCCTGCCCTTCCTTCCATTATCCGTCACCGAGACAAACTGAACAAAGTTCTGAGGTCGACCTTGTAAAGATAAGGATTCAGGTCTGTCTGCTGTTTACCTTTGCTCCTGCGCGCACTGCCCTTCTCTCCACATTTATGTGTTTGTTTTTTTGTCTATCTAATCTTTTGGGTTTTTATTTCTAATGAGGTCGACCAGTTGTCTATTTATTATTTTTTTTACTACGCATCAAGCTGCGCTGCTTGTCTTTGCTCCTGTGTGCTCGCGCACTCTCGCCTTTTCCACTTATTTTTATTTTTGATTTATTTTGTCAATTTAAAAAAAAATACGCATCGTGCTGTGCTGTTTGTGTTTGCTTGAGTGCATTCGCGCGCTCTCGCTTTCTCCACTTTACAATTTTTTTGTTATTATTTATCTATTCCTGAGAGTTTATCTTATTTTTTATTTGTTTATTTAAAGAAGTCGACCAGTTGCCTGCCCTTCCTTCCATTATCCGTCACCGAGACAAACTGAACAAAGTTCTGAGGTCGACCTTGTAAAGATAAGGATTCAGGTCTGTCTGATGTTTACCTTTGCTCCTGCGCGCACTGCCCTTCTCTCCACATTTATGTGTTTGTTTGTTTGTCTATCTAATCTTTTGGGTTTTTATTTCTAATGAGGTCGACCAGTTGTCTATTTATTATTTTTTTTACTACGCATCAAGCTGCGCTGCTTGTCTTTGCTCCTGTGTGCTCGCGCACTCTCGCCTTTTCCACTTATTTTTATTTTTGATTTATTTTGTCAATATAAAAAAAATACGCATCGTGCTGTGCCGTTTGTGTTTGCTTGAGTGCATTCGTGCGCTCTCGCTTTCTCCACTTTACAATTTTTTGGATATTATTTATCTATTCCTGAGAGTTTATCTTATTTTTTATTTGTTTATTTAAATGAAGTCGACCAGTTGCCTGCCCTTCCTTCCATTATCCGTCACCGAGGCAAACTGAACAAAGTTCTGAGGTCGACCTTGTAAAGATAAGGATTCAGGTCTGTCTGCTGTTTACCTTTGCTCCTGCGCGCACTGCCCTTCTCTCCACATTTATGTGTTTGTTTGTTTGTCTATCTAATCTTTTGGGTTTTTATTTCTAATGTGGTCGACCTGTTGTCTATTTATTATTTTTTTTACTACGCATCAAGCTGCGCTGCTTGTCTTTGCTCCTGTGTGCTCGCGCACTCTCGCCTTTTCCACTTATTTTTATTTTTGATTTATTTTTGATTTATTTTGTCAATTTAAAAAAAAATACGCATCGTGCTGTGCTGTTTGTGTTTGCTTGAGTGCTTTCGCGCGCTCTCGCTTTGTGCACTTTACAATTTTTTTGTTATTATTTATCTATTCCTGAGAGTTTATCTTATTTTTTATTTGTTTATTTAAATGAAGTCGACCAGTTGCCTGCCCTTCCTTCCATTATCCGTCACCGAGACAAACTGAACAAAGTTCTGAGGTCGACCTTGTAAAGATAAGGATTCAGGTCTGTCTGCTGTTTACCTTTGCTCCTGCGCGCACTGCCATTCTCTCAACATTTATGTGTTTGTTTGTTTGTCTATCCAATCTTTTGGGTTTTTATTTCTAATGAGGTCGACCAGTTGTCTATTTATTATTTTTTTTTACTACGCATCAAGCTGCGCTGCTTGTCTTTGCTCCTGTGTGCTCGCGCACTCTCGCCTTTTCCACTTATTGTTATTTTTGATTTATTTTTGATTTATTTTGTCAATTTTTTTAAAAACATACGCATCGTGCTGTGCTGTTTGTGTTTGCTTGAGTGCATTCGCGCGCTCTCGCTTTCTCCACTTTACAATTTTTTTGTTATTATTTATCTATTCCTGAGAGTTTATCTTATTTTTTATTTGTTTATTTAAATGAAGTCGACCAGTTGCCTGCCCTTCCTTCCATTATCCGTCACCGAGACAAACTGAACAAAGTTCTGAGGTCGAACTTGTAAAGATAAGGATTCAGGTCTGTCTGCTGTTTACATTTGCTCCTGCGCGCACTGCCCTTCTCTCCACATTTATGTGTTTGTTTGTTTGTCTATCTAATCTTTTGGGTTTTTACTTCTAATGAGGTCGACCAGTTGTCTATTTATTATTTTTTTTTTACTACGCATCAAGCTGCGCTGCGTGTCTTTGCTCCTGTGTGCTCGCGCACTCTCGCCTTTTCCACTTATTGTTATTTTTGATTTATTTTGTCAATATAAAAAAAAATACGCATCGTGCTGTGCTGTTCGTGTTTGCTTGAGTGCATTCGCGCGCTCTCGCTTTCTGCACTTTACAATTTTTTTGTTATTATTTATCTATTCCTGAGAGTTTATCTTATTTTTTATTTGTTTATTTAAATGAAGTCGACCAGTTGCCTGTCCTTCCTTCCATTATCCGTCACCGAGACAAACTGAACAAAGTTCTGAGGTCGACCTTGTAAAGATAAGGATTCAGGTCTGTCTGCTGTTAACCTTTGCTCCTGCGCGCACTGCCCTTCTCTCCACATTTATGTGTTTGTTTGTTTGTCTATCTAATCTTTTGGGTTTTTATTTCTAATGAGGTCGACCAGTTGTCTATTTATTATTTTTTTTACTACGCATCAAGCTGCGCTGCTTGTCTTTGTTCCTGTGTGCTCGCGCACTCTCGCCTTTTCCACTTATTGTTATTTTTGATTTATTTTTGATTTATTTTGTCAATATAAAAAAAATACGCCTCGTGCTGTGCTGTTTGTGTTTGCTTGAGTGCATTCGCGCGCTCTCGCTTTGTGCACTTTACAATTTTTTTGTTATTATTTTTCTATTCCTGAGAGTTTATCTTATTTTTTATTTGTTTATTTAAATGAAGTCGACCAGTTTCCTCCCTTCCTTCCATTATCCGTCACCGAGACAAACTGAACAAGGTTCTGAGGTCGACCTTGTAAAGATAAGGATTCAGGTCTGTCTGCTGTTTACCTTTGCTCCTGCGCGCACTGCCCTTCTCTCCACATTTATGTGTTTGTTTGTTTGTCTATCTAATCTTTTGGGTTTTTATTTCTAATGAGGACGACCAGTTGTCTATTTATTATTTTTTTTACTACGCATCAAGCTGCGCTGCTTGTCTTTGCTCCTGTGTGCTCGCGCACTCTCGCCTTTTCCACTTATTTTTATTTTCGATTTATTTTGTCAATTTAAAAAAAAATTCGCATCGTGCTGTGCTGTTTGTGTTTGCTTGAGTGCATTTGCGCGCTCTCGCTTTCTCCACTTTAAAATTTTTTTGTTATTATTTATCTATTCCTGAGAGATTATCTTATTTTTTATTTGTTTATTTAAATGAAGTCGACCAGTTGCCTGCCCTTCCTTCCATTATCCGTCACCGAGAAAAACTGAACAAAGTTCTGAGGTCGACCTTGTAAAGATAAGTATTCAGGTCTGTCTGCTGTTTACCTTTGCTCCTGCGCGCACTGCCCATCTCTGCACATTTATGTGTTTGTTTGTTTGTCTATCTAATCTTTTGGGTTTTTATTTCTAATGAGGTCGACCAGTTGTCTATTTATTATTTTTTTTACTACGCATCAAGCTGCGCTGCTTGTCTTTGCTCCTGTGTGCTCGCGCACTCTCGCCTTTTCCACTTATTTTTATTTTTGATTTATTTTTGATTTATTTTGTCAATTTAAAAAAAAAATACGCATCGTGCTGTGCTGTTTGTGTTTGCTTGAGTGCATTCGCGCGCTCTCGCTTTCTCCACTTTACAATTTTTTTGTTATTATTTATCTATTCCTGAGAGTTTATCTTATTTTTTATTTGTTTATTTAAATGTAGTCGACCAGTTGCCTGCCCTTCCTTCCATTATCCGTCACCGAGACAAACTGAACAAAGTTCTGAGGTCGACCTTGTAAAGATAAGTATTCAGGTCTGTCTGCTGTTTACCTTTGCTCCTGCGCGCACTGCCCTTCTCTCCACATTTATGTGTTTGTTTGTTTGTCTATCTAATCTTTTCGGTTTTTATTTCTAATGAGGTCGACCAGTTGTCTATTTATTATTTTTTTTACTACGCATCAAGCTGCGCTGCTTGTCTTTGCTCCCGTGTGCTCGCGCACTCTCGCCTTTTCCACTTATTTTTATTTTTGATTTATTTTTGATTTATTTTGTCAATTTAAAAAAAAATACGCATCGTGCTGTGCTGTTTGTGTTTGCTTGCGTGCATTCGCGCGCTCTCGCTTTCTCCACTTTACAATTTTTTGTTATTATTTATCTATTCCTGAGAGTTTATCTTATATTTTATTTGTTTATTTAAATGAAGTCGACCAATTTCCTGCCCTTCCTTCCATTATCCGTCACCGAGACAAACTGAACAAAGTTCTGAGGTCGACCTTGTAAAGATAAGGATTCAGGTCTGTCTGCTGCCTTTACCTTTGCTCCTGCGCGCACTGCCCTTCTCTCCACATTTATGTGTTTGTTTGTTTGTCTATCTAATCTTTTGGGTTTTTATTTCTAATGAGGTCGACCAGTTGTCTATTTATTATTTTTTTTACTACGCATCAAGCTGCGCTGCTTGTCTTTGCTCCTGTGTGCTCGCGCACTCTCGCCCTTTCCAGTTATTGTTATTTTTTATTTATTTTGTCAATATAAAAAAAATACGCATCGTGCTGTGCTGTTTGTGTTTGCTTGAGTGCATTCGCGCGCTCTCGCTTTCTCCACTTTACAATTTTTTTGTTATTATTTATCTATTCCTGAGAGTTTATCTTATTTTTTATTTGTTTATTTAAATGAAGTCGACCAGTTGCCTGCACTTCCTTCCATTATCCGTCACCGAGACAAACTGAACAAAGTTCTGAGGTCGACCTTGTAAAGATAAGTATTCAGGTCTGTCTGCTTTTTACCTTTGCTCTTGCGCGCACTGCCCATCCCTCCACATTTATGTGTTTGTTTGTTTGTCTATCTAATCTTTTGAGTTTTTATTTCTAATGAGGTCGACCAGTTGTCTATTTATTATTTTTTTTACTACGCATCAAGCTGCGCTGCTTGTCTTTGCTCCTGTGTGCTCGCGCACTCTCGCCTTTTCCACTTATTTTTATTTTTGATTTATTTTTGATTTATTTTGTCAATTTAAAAAAAATACGCATCGTGCTGTGCTGTTTGTGTGTGCTTGAGTGCATTCGCGCGCTCTCGCTTTCTCCACTTAACAATTTTTTTTGTTATTATTTATCTATTCCTGAGAGTTTATCTTATTTTTTATTTGTTTATTTAAATGAAGTCGACCAGTTGCCTACCCTTCCTTCCATTATCCGTCACCGAGACAAACTGAACAAAGTTCTGAGGTCGACCTTGTAAAGATAAGGATTCAGGTCTGTCTGCTGTTTACCTTTGCTCCTGCGGGCACTGCCCTTCTCAACACATTTATGTGTTTGTTTGTTTGTCTATCTAATCTTTTGGGTTTTTATTTCTAATGAGGTCGACCAGTTGTCTATTTATTATTTTTTTTACTACGCATCAAGCTGCGCTGCTTGTCTTTGCTCCTGTGTGCTCGCGCACTCTCGCCTTTTCCACTTATTGTTATTTTTGATTTATTTTTGATTTATTTTGTCAATGTAAGAAAAATACGCATCGTGCTGTGCTGTTTGTGTTTGCTTGAGTGCATTCGCGCGCTCTCGCTTTCTCCACTTTACAATTTTTTTGTTATTATTTATCTATTCCTGAGAGTTTATCTTATTTTTTATTTGTTTATTTAAATGAAGTCGACCAGTTGCCTGCCCTTCCTTCCATTATCCGTCACCGAGACCAACTGAACAAAGTTCTGAGGTCGACCTTGTAAAGATAAGGATTCAGGTCTGTCTGCTGTTTACCTTTGCTCCTGCGCGCACTGCCCATCTCTGCACATTTATGTGTTTGTTTGTTTGTCTATCTAATCTTTTGGGTTTTTATTTCTAATGAGGTCGACCAGTTGTCTATTTATTATTTTTTTTACTACGCATCAAGCTGCGCTGCTTGTCTTTGCTCCTGTGTGCTCGCGCACTCTCGCCTTTTCCAGTAATTTTTATTTTTGATTTATTTGTGATTTATTTTGTCATTTTTAAAAAAAAAATACGCATCGTGCTGTGCTGTTTGTGTTTGCTTGAGTGCATTCGCGCGCTCTCGCTTTCTCCACTTTACAATTTTTTGTTATTATTTATCTATTCCTGAGAGTTTATCTTATATTTTATTTGTTTATTTAAATGAAGTCGACCAATTTCCTGCCCTTCCTTCCATTATCCGTCACCGAGACAAACTGAACAAAGTTCTGAGGTCGACCTTGTAAAGATAAGGATTCAGGTCTGTCTGCTGCCTTTACCTTTGCTCCTGTGCGCACTGCCCTTCTCTCCACATTTATGTGTTTGTTTGTTTGTCTATCTAATCTTTTGGGTTTTTATTTCTAATGAGGTCGACCAGTTGTCTATTTATTATTTTTTTTACTACGCATCAAGCTGCGCTGCTTGTCTTTGCTCCTGTGTGCTCGCGCACTCTCGCCTTTTCCAGTTATTGTTATTTTTGATTTATTTTGTCAATATAAAAAAAATACGCATCGTGCTGTGCTGTTTGTGTTTGCTTGAGTGCATTCGCGCGCTCTCGCTTTCTCCACTTTACAATTTTTTTTGTTATTATTTATCTATTCCTGAGAGTTTATCTTATTTTTTATTTGTTTATTTAAATGAAGTCGACCAGTTGCCTGCACTTCCTTCCATTATCCGTCACCGAGACAAACTGAACAAAGTTCTGAGGTCGACCTTGTAAAGATAAGTATTCAGGTCTGTCTGCTTTTTACCTTTGCTCTTGCGCGCACTGCCCATCTCTCCACATTTATGTGTTTGTTTGTTTGTCTATCTAATCTTTTGGGTTTTTATTTCTAATGAGGTCGACCAGTTGTCTATTTATTATTTTTTTACTACGCATCAAGCTGCGCTGCTTGTCTTTGCTCCTGTGTGCTCGCGCACTCTCGCCTTTTCCACTTATTTTTATTTTGATTTATTTTTGATTTATTTTGTCAATTTAAAAAAATACGCATCGTGCTGTGCAGTTTGTGTGTGCTTGAGTGCATTCGCGCGCTCTCGCTTTCTCCACTTCACAATTTTTTTGTTATTATTTATCTATTCCTGAGAGTTTATCTCATTTTTTATTTGTTTATTTAAATGAAGTCGACCAGTTGCCTACTCTTCCTTCCATTATCCGTCACCGAGACAAACTGAACAAAGTTCTGAGGTCGACCTTGTAAAGATAAGGATTCAGGTCTGTCTGCTGTTTACCTTTGCTCCTGCGCGCACTGCCCTTCTCAACACATTTATGTGTTTGTTTGTTTGTCTATCTAATCTTTTGGGTTTTTATTTCTAATGAGGTCGACCAGTTGTCTATTTATTATTTTTTTTACTACGCATCAACATGCGCTGCTTGTCTTTGCTCCTGTGTGCTCGCGCACTCTCGCCTTTTCCACTTATTTTTATTTTTGATTTATTTATGATTTATTTTGTCAATTTAAAAAAAAATACGCATCGTGCTGTGCTGTTTGTGTTTGCTTGAGTGCATTCGCGCGCTCTCGCTTTCTCCACTTTACAATTTTTTGTTATTATTTATCTATTCCTGAGAGTTTAACTTATATTTTATTTGTTTATTTAAATGAAGTCGACCAGTTTCCTGCCCTTCCTTCCATTATCCTTCACCGAGACAAACTGAACAAAGTTCTGAGGTCGACCTTGTAAAGATAAGGATTCAGGTCTGTCTGCTGTTTACCTTTGCTCCTGCGGGCACTGCCCTTCTCAACACATTTATGTGTTTGTTTGTTTGTCTATCTAATCTTTTGGGTTTTTATTTCTAATGAGGTCGACCAGTTGTCTATTTATTATTTTTTTTACTACGCATCAAGCTGCGCTGCTTGTCTTTGCTCCTGTGTGCTCCCGCACTCTCGCCTTTTCCACTTATTGTTATTTTTGATTTATTTTTGATTTATTTTGTCAATATAAAAAAAATACGCATCGTGCTGTGCTGTTTGTGTTTGCTTGAGTGCATTCGCGCGCTCTCGCTTTCTCCACTTTACAATTTTTTTGTTATTATTTATCTATTCCTGAGAGTTTATCTTATTTTTTATTTGTTTATTTAAATGAAGTCGACCAGTTGCCTGCCCTTCCTTCCATTATCCGTCACCGAGACCAACTGAACAAAGTTCTGAGGTCGACCTTGTAAAGATAAGGATTCAGGTCTGTCTGCTGTTTACCTTTGCTCCTGCGCGCACTGCCCATCTCTGCACATTTATGTGTTTGTTTGTTTGTCTATCTAATCTTTTGGGTTTTTATTTCTAATGAGGTCGACCAGTTGTCTATTTATTATTTTTTTTTACTACGCATCAAGCTGCGCTGCTTGTCTTTGCTCCTGTGTACTCGCGCACTCTCGCCTTTTCCAGTAATTTTTATTTTTGATTTATTTGTGATTTATTTTGTCATTTTTAAAAAAAAAATACGCATCGTGCTGTGCTGTTTGTGTTTGCTTGAGTGCATTCGCGCGCTCTCGCTTTCTCCACTTTACAATTTTTTTGTTATTATTTATCTATTCCTGAGAGTTTATCTTATATTTTATTTGTTTATTTAAAGAAGTCGACCAGTTGCCTGCCCTTCCTTCCATTATCCGTCACCGAGACAAACTGAACAAAGTTCTGAGGTCGACCTTGTAAAGATAAGGATTCAGGTCTGTCTGATGTTTACCTTTGCTCCTGCGCGCACTGCCCTTCTCTCCACATTTATGTGTTTGTTTGTTTGTCTATTTAATCTTTTGGGTTTTTATTTCTAATGAGGTCGACCAGTTGTCTATTTATTATTTTTTTTACTATGCATCAAGCTGCGCTGCTTGTCTTTGCTCCTGTGTGCTCGCGCACTCTCGCCTTTTCCACTTATTTTTATTTTTGATTTATTTTTTATTTATTTTGTCAATTAAAAAAAAATACGCATCGTGCTGTGCGGTTTGTGTTTGCTTGAGTGCATTCGCGCGCTCTCGCTTTCTCCACTTTACAATTTTTTTGTTATTATTTATCTATTCCTGAGAATTTATCTTATTTTTTATTTGTTTATTTAAAGAAGTCGACAAGTTGCCTGCCCTTCCTTCATTAT
>NW_025957964.1:0-32100 GCF_023159225.1 Perognathus longimembris pacificus | reverse complement strand
AAAGCGAGAGCGCGCGAATGCACTCAAGCAAACACAAACAGCACAGCACGATGCGTATTTTTTTTAAAATTGACAAAGTAAATCAAAAATGAATCAAAAATAAAATAAGTGGAAAAGGCGAGAGTGCGCGAGCACACAGGAGCAAAGACCAGCAGCGCAGCTTGATGCGTAGTAAAAAAAATAATAAATAGACAACTGGTCGACCTCATTAGAAATAAAAACCCAAAAGATTAGATAGACAAACAAACAAACACATAAATATGGAGAGAAGGGCAGTGCGCGCAGGAGCAAAGGTAAACAGCAGACAGACCTGAATCCTTATCTTTACAAGGTCGACCTCAGAAATTTGTTCAGTTTGTCTCGGTGACGGATAATGGAAGGAAGGGCAGGCAACTGGTCGACTTCATTTAAATAAACAAATAAAAAATAAGATAAACTCTCAGGAATAGATAAATAATAACAAAAAAATTGTAAAGTGGAGAATGCGAGAGCGCGCGAATGCACTCAAGCAAACACAAACAGCACAGCACTATGCATATTTTTTTTTAAAATTGACAAAATAAATCAAAAAATAAATCAAAAATAAAAATAAGAGGAAAAGGCGAGAGTGCGCGAGTACACAGGAGCAAAGACAAGCAGCGCAGCTTGATGCGTAGTAAAAAAAATAATAAATAGACAACTGGTCGACCTCATTAGAAATAAAAACCCAAAAGATTAGATAGACAAACAAACAAACACATAATTGTGGAGAAAAGGGCAGTGCGCGCAGGAGCAAAGGTAAACAGCAGACAGACCTGAATCCTTATCTTTACAAGGTCGACCTCAGAACTTTGTTCAGTTTGTCTCGGTGACGGATAATGGAAGGAAGGGCAGGCAACTGGTCGACTTCATTTAAATAAACAAATAAAAAATAAGATAAACTCTCAGGAATAGATAAATAATAACAAAAAAATTGTAAAGTGGAGTAAGGGAGAGCGCGCGAATGCACTCAAGCAAACACAAACACCACAGCACGATTCGTAATTTTTTTTTAAATTGACAAAATAAATCAAAAATAAATCAAAATAAAAATAAGTGGAAAAGGCGAGAGTGCGCGAGCACACAGGAACAAAGACAAGCATCGCAGCTTGATGCGTAGTTAAAAAAAATAATAAATAGACAACTGTCGACCTCATTAGAAATAAAAACCCATTGGACAAGGGAACCCAGCGCGGCAGAAATCGGGAACCAGGGAAGCTACCACGACACTTAGCCAACCCCTGGAGGGCCAACGGCAGCGCGGGGACACACACACAAAGCAGCAAAAGTGAGTGCCCTCCCCTCCCCCCCTCCCCACCCCTGAGGGAACAAAGAACCCACAAATCAGGCGGGGAAACCCCCATCAGGCGCTGGGAAGTCAGTTTAGCAGGGGGAAGGGCTCAGCAGCACCAACACCCCACAGGTTCCTGAACTGGCAGAACCAGCCCCGCCCCCTTCCCTACAGGGGCCGGGAGACAGCCGGTTGTGCAAACCCCACCTGAGGCGCCTGGACCTCGCAGACTCTTACAACTAAAACCACAGGCGCTGCTGGGCAATACCAGCCCAGCAGGGTCACTTGAGCCTGATCACGTCCCCCCTCCTAACAGCGGAGGTGAGGTCTGAAGGTGCCAAGCCACACCCGGACAGTCGATCCCACTGGGCCCCACACGAAACCCCCCCCCCCACAACGGACTCGTGGGAGGGCGCAAGCACAACCCAACAACCCAGGACTTGCTCTGGGAGGCATATCCCGCCGAAGTGCCTGTTGCACTGAACGCACAGCGCACAGGAGGGCGGGGCCCCCGGCGACAGCGCCCGCTCTGGTAGGCGTACCCTGCACTGGTGGGCGGGGACACAGCGACAGCACCTGCTGCCCGTAGACACGTCCTACACAGGAGGGAGGGAGGAGCTACAAACCAAACCTGAGAAGCCATCCAGATCTCCAGATGCGCAAATCACAAAGAAACATAACTCAGTTCATCAAAGGGCAAGCCAACTCGCCAGCTCCAAAAAGCAGCACGACTGAAGAGGAGATGGAGACTAAAAAAGCAAATGAGGCCATGTTAACAGGAATGATCGAAAGCGTCAGAAATGAAATCAGAAAACAATTCCAGGAATTTAGAGCGGAAATCTGGAAGGACACCCAGGAAGCCAAGAAGAAATGGAAGCAAAACTGGATACAATGCAAGCTGACTTTAAAGAAAATCTCCACATCCTAAGAATTGAAATGAATGAAAAAATAGATTTAAAATACAACTCTTTAAAGGAAGAAATCTCCACGATCAGAGCTGATATGACAACCATAAATAGCTCTCTGACATCCATAAACTCCGCAATTGAAACCATGACACAAAGAGTAGACCATATAGAATCCAGAATCTCTCGCCTGGACGATGAAGCAGCTGACAACAACCAGAAAATGACCACACTCCAAGAAAAGGTGAAGCTTCAGGGAAGACTAATCCAGGAACTAATGGACAAAGACAAGAGATATAATCTGCGCATAATTGGAATAGAAGAAGGAGCCGAATACCAGAGCAGAGGGCTTAATCATGTTCTCAATAAAGTTATTGCAGAAAACTTCCCCAATCTCACAGGGGACCCCATCCAGGTAACCGAAGCCTATAGGACACCTGGCAGGCCAGACCCCAGGAAAGCCACCCCAAGGCACATAATATTCAAGACTTCAGACCTCAAGATTAAAGAGCAAATTCTGAATTCAGCCAAAGCGAAGAAGGAAACTTTTTTCAATGGGAAGAGGATTCGAATAACATCCGACTTATCCACACAAACTTACCAAGCTCGAAGCGAGTGGAAGAACACCATCCAAGTACTCCAGAATAACAATTTACAACCTCGGATCAAATATCCAGCGAAATTGGAGTTCACATTCGAAGGGAGAACCAGATCTTTCCACACCAAAGAGGAGCTAAAGGAGTATGTGAATAAAAAACCAGCCCTACAGCGAATATTAAGAGGGGAACCCCACCCAACAGAGATCGTAAAAGACACACAGACAGAATCAGAAAGAAACTTCAATAGCCAAAGCCCAGCAGAAACACAAGCTCACTAAAGACAAGAAGAAAAAAAAAAAGAAGAAAAAACAGCCCACCAAGAAAATGGAAGGAGAAAAAACACCCTTATCCTTGATCTCTTTAAATATAAATGGTTTAAACTCCCCGATAAAGAGGAGCAGACTGGCAGAATGGATTCGCAAACAAAAATTTGACATCTGCTGTCTACAAGAGACCCACCTTACAGCAAGGGACAAAAACAGGCTTCGAGTGAAAGGATGGAGCAAGATCTACCAAGCAAATGCATCCACCAAAACGGCAGGTGTAGCCATCCTGATCTCAGACAAGCTTGACTTCTCTTTAAAGTCCACTCAAAAAGACAAAGAAGGACACTACATATTAATACAAGGAAAAATCCAGAATCAAGAAATCACGGTGATAAATGTATACTCACCAAACAAAAGAGGCCCGACATATGTCAAGCAAATTCTCAAAGAATTACAGAGCAAGATAGACGCAAACACAATCATAGTGGGTGACTTTAATACTCCTCTCTCTCCAAGAGACAGATCCAACACTCAGAGGATTAGTAAGGGAGCTGAGGACCTAAATAACACCATTTCCCAAATGGATCTAACAGACCTATATAGAACCTTTCACCCTACAGAGACCCAATACACCTTCTTTTCAGCAGCCCATGGATCATATTCCAAAATAGACCACGTCATAGCCCACACAAAGAACCTCAGCAAATACAAAAGTATTGACGTCATCCCATGTATTATATCTGACCACAGTGGATTAAAGGTAACCCTCAACAACAAAGGATACCACAGAGCCTATACACACTCTTGGAGGCTAAACCCCACGCTGCTATCCAACACTTGGGCCACAGATCAAATTAAAGATGAAATCAACGAATTCATAAACCACAATGACAAAGAAAACACATCACAAAGAAACCTATGGGACACAGCTAAGGCAGTTCTGAGGGGCAAGATCATTGCACTCAGCACCCACATTAAAAGAATGGAAGCAGAGCAGGTGAATACCCTCACGATGAAACTAAAACAACTGGAGAAACAAGAAATGACAGAATCTAAAACGACTAGGAGAGGAGAGATCACAAAGATTAAAGAAGAGATAAATCTGATTGAAAATAGAAAGACCATTCAACAAATAAATAAGACTAAAAGCTGGTTCTTTGAGAAAATAAACAAAATTGACAGACCCCTTGCAAGACTTACAAAAAAAAGAAGAGAAGAGACTCATATTCGTAAAATCAGGGACTCCACAGGAAAAATTACAACAAGTACACACGATATTCAAACAATCATAAGGAGCTATTTCCAAAACCTCTACTCAGCAAAAAACAATAATTCTACAGAAATGGATCAATTCTTAGAGAAGTACAAACTGCCCAAACTGAACCAAGAAGAAATAAATCAGCTAAATAAACCAATAACTTACGGTGAGATACAGGAGGTAATCAAGAACCTCCCTAATAAGAAAAGCCCAGGCCCAGATGGATTCACCAACGAATTCTACAAAACCTTTAGTGAGGAGCTAATTCCAATACTCCTCAAACTCTTCCGCGAAATAGAAATGGAGGGAGAAATTCCAAACTCATTCTACGAAGCTAATATCATACTAATTCCCAAACCAGGCAAAGACCCAACAAAAAAAAGAGAACTACAGACCAATATCACTAATGAACACAGATGCAAAGCTCCTCAATAAAATATTAGCTAATAGGATCCAGAAAGTGATCAAGAATATCATACATCATGACCAAGTAGGCTTCATCCCTCAGTCACAAGGATGGTTCAACATCCGTAAATCAATCAACGTAATTCACCACATAAACAGAGCTAAAATCAAGAATCACATTGTTATCTCAGTCGATGCCCAAAAAGCCTTTGACAAAATACAACATCCATACCTACTAAAAGCTTTGGAGAGAACAGGAATAGATGGAACATTCCTCAAAACAATAAAAGCCATATACAACAGACCAACTGCTAATATCATATTAAATGGAGAGAAACTTAAGTCATTCCCCCTAAAATCAGGAACAAGACAAGGATGCCCACTCTCCCCACTTCTGTTCAACATAGTGCTGGAATCCCTAGCCATAGCAATAAGGCAAGAGGAGGACATCAAAGGGATCCACATCGGCAAGGAAGAAATCAAGTTATCCCTATTCGCAGACGACATGATCTTGTATCTGAAGGACCCAAAAACCTCAGTACCCAAACTCCTACACCTAATAAACCAATTTGGCAAAGTAGCAGGATATAAAATCAACCCACAAAAGTCAGCAGCTTTTCTGTACACCAGCAATAGACAAACAGAAAAGGAAATTATGGAAACAATTCCATTTACAGTAGCCAAAAAAATAATAAAGTACCTAGGGATCAACTTAACCAAGGACGTGACGGACCTATTCAATGAAAACTACAAAAATCTAATAAGGGAAATCAAAGAAGACACAAGGAGATGGAAAGACCTCCCATGCTCATGGGTAGGCAGAATCAATATAGTGAAAATGGCCATATTGCCCAAATTGTTATACAAATTCAATGCAATACCTATCAAAATCCCAGCCACATTCTTCACTGAAATAGAGAAACCAATCCATAAATTCATATGGAACAGCAAAAAACCTAGAATAGCCAAAGCAATTCTAGGCAAAAAAAGCAATGCAGGAGGTATCACAATACCTGACTTCAAGATCTACTACAAGGCCATCATAACAAAAACAGCATGGTATTGGTATAAAAACAGATCGGAAGACCAATGGATTAGAACTGAAGACCCAGAAATAAAACCGCACTCTTACAGCCAACTGATATTCGACAAAGGAGCTAAAGATATACAATGGAATAAACATAGCCTCTTCAACTACTGGTGCTGGGAGAACTGGGCAGCCATATGCAGAAAACTCAAAGTAGACCCAAGCCTATCACCATGCACCAAGATCAACTCAAAATGGATCAAGGACCTCAACATCAGACCTGAATCCTTGAAACTACTGAAGGACAGAGTAGGAAAGACACTAGAACTTATAGGCACAGGAAGGAACTTCCTGAATAGAGTCCCAGGGGCACAACAAATAGGAGAAAGACTCGACAAATGGGACTACTACAAATTAAAAAGCTTCTGCACAGCTAAGGACATAGCCACCAAAATAGAAAGACAGCCAACGATATGGGAAAGGATATTTACCAGCACAGCAACAGACAAAGGCCTGATATCGGTCATCTACAGAGAACTCAAAAAACTAAGCCCCTCCAAGCCCAATAAACCTATTAGGAAATGGGCAAAAGAGCTAAAGAGAGACTTCACAAGAGAAGATATAAAAATGGCATAGAAACATATGAGGAAATGCTCAACATCCCTGCTAATAAAGGAAATGCAAATAAAAACAACCCTGAGATACCACCTCACCCCAGTTAGAATGGCCTATACTCTGAACTCAGGAAACAACAAATGCTGGAGGGGCTGTGGGGAAAGAGGAACCCTTCTCCATTGTTGGTGGGAGTGCAAATTAGTACAACCACTTTGGAGAACAGTATGGAGGTTTCTCAAAAAGCTCAATATAGACCTACCCTATGATCCAGCCATACCACTCCTAGGCATCTATCCTAAACAGCAAAATCCAAGATATCAAAAAGGCATTTGTACTACCATGTTTATCGCGGCACAATTCACAATAGCTAAAATATGGAAACAACCCAGATGCCCCTCCACAGACGAATGTATCCAAAAAATATGGTACTTATACACAATGGAATACTACATAGCGATTAGGAATGGTGAAATATTGTTATTTGCAGGGAAATGGTCGGAACTCGAACAAATAATGTTGAGTGAGACAAGCCTAGAACACAGAAAACAAAGGGGCATGATCTCCCTGATATATGACTGTTAACAAAGGGAGACGGAGAGACAGTAGAGACCAAGTCTGTGAATACTGTATATGTTCTTGATACATTGTATATTGCATATATGTCAACCTGACCTAGACAAGGGATAGAAAAACAGGTTGTAAGATATCATAAGAAATGTACACACTGCCCTACTATGTAACTGCACCCTCTTTGCACAACACCTTGTAAAAAAAATTTATGTCCAATTAAATTAAAGACTTATTTTTGCCAAGGCTCTTTATGAGAAAAAAATAAATAAATAAATAAATAAATAGGAAGACAGAAAGCGAAAAAAAAAAAGAAAAGAAATAAAAACCCAAGAGATTAGATAGACAAACAAACAAACACATAAATGTGGAGAGAAGGGCAGTGCGCGCAGGAGCAAAGGTAAACAGCAGACAGACCTGAATCCTTATCTTTACAAGGTCGACCTCAGAACTTTGTTCAGTTTGTCTCGGTGATGGATAATGGAAGGAAGGGCAGGCAACTGGTGGACTTCATTTAAATAAACAAATAAAAAATAAGATAAACTCTCAGGAATAGATAAATAATAACAAAAAAATTGTAAAGTGGAGAAAGCGAGAGCGCGCGAATGCACTCAAGCAAACAGAAACAGCACAGCACGATGCGTATTTTTTTTTTAAATTGACAAAATAAATCAAAAATAAATAAAAAAAAATAAGTGGAAAAGGCGAGAGTGCGCGAGCACACAGGAGCAACGACAAGCAGCGCAGCTTGATGCGTAGTAAAAAAAATAATAAATAGACAACTGGTCGACCTCATTAGAAATAAAAACCCAAAAGATTAGATAGACAAACAAACAAACACATAAATGTGGAGAGAAGGGCAGTGCGCGCAGGAGCAAAGGTAAACAGCAGACAGACCTGAATCCTTATCTTTACAAGGTCGACCTCAGAACTTTGTTCAGTTTGTCTCGGTGACGGATAATGGAAGGAAGGGCAGGCAACTGGTCGACTTCATTTAAATAAACAAATAAAAATAAGATAAACTCTCAGGAATAGATAAATAATAACAAAAAAATTGTAAAGTGGAGAAAGCGAGAGCGCGCGAATGCACTCAAGCAAACACAAACAGCACAGCACGATGCGTATTTTTTTTTAAAATTGACAAAATAAATCAAAAATAAATCAAAAATAAAAATAAGTGGAAAAGGCGAGAGTGCGCGAGCACACAGGAGCAAAGACAAGCAGCGCAGCTTGATGCGTAGTAAAAAAAATAATAAATAGACAACTGGTCGACCTCATTAGAAATAAAACCCAAAAGATTAGATAGACAAACAAACAAACACATAAATGTGGAGAGAAGGGCAGTGCGCGCAGGAGAAAAGGTAAACAGCAGACAGACCTGAATCCTTATCTTTACAAGGTCGAACTCAGAACTTTGTTCAGTTTGTCTCGGTGACAGATAATGGAAGGAAGGGCAGGCAACTGGTCGACTTCATTTAAATAAACAAATAAAAAATAAGATAAACTCTCAGGAATAGATAAATAATAACATAAAAATTGTAAAGTGGAGAAAGCGAGAGCGCGCGAATGCACTCAAGCAAACACAAACAGCACAGCACGATGCGTATTTTTTTTTTAAATTGACAAAATAAATAAAAAATAAATCAAAAATAAAAATAAGTGGAAAAGGCGAGAGTGCGCGAGACCACAGGAGCAAAGACAAGCAGCGCAGCTTGATGCGTAGTAAAAAAAATATTAAATAGAAAACTGGTCGACCTCATTAGAAATAAAAACCCAAAAGATTAGATAGACAAACAAACAAACACATAAATGTGGAGAGAAGGGCAGTGCGCGCAGGAGCAAAGGTAAACAGCAGACAGACCTGAATCCTTATCTTTACAAGGTCGACCTCAGAACTTTGTTCAGTTTGTCTCGGTGACGGATAATGGAAGGAAGGGCAGGCAACTGGTCGACTTCATTTAAATAAACAAATAAAAAATAAGATAAACTCTCAGGAATAAATAAATAATAACATAAAAATTGTAAAGTGGAGAAAGCGAGAGCGCGCGAATGCACTAAAGCAAACACAAACAGCACAGCACGATGCGTATTTTTTTTTAAAATTGACAAAATAAATCAAAAATAAATCAAAAATAAAAATAAGTGGAAAAGGCGAGAGTGCGCGAGCACACAGGAGCAAAGACAAGCAGCGCAGCTTGATGCGTAGTAAAAAAAATATTAAATGGACAACTGGTCGACCTCATTAGAAATAAAAACCCAAAAGATTAGATAGACAAACAAACAAACACATAAATGTGGAGAGAAGGGCAGTGCGCGCAGGAGCAAAGGTAAACAGCAGACAGACCTGAATCCTTATCTTTACAAGGTCGACCTCAGAACTTTGTTCAGTTTGTCTCGGTGACGGATAATGGAAGGAAGGGCAGGCAACTGTTCGACTTCATTTAAATAAACAAATAAAAAATAAGATAAACTCTCAGGAATAGATAAATAATAACAAAAAAATTGTAAAGTGGAGAAAGCGAGAGCGCGCGAATGCACTCAAGCAAACACAAACAGCACAGCACGATGCGTATTTTTTTTTTAAATTGACAAAATAAAGCAAAAATAAAAACAAGTGGAAAAGGCGAGAGTGCGCGAGCACACAGGAGCAAAGACAAGCAGCGCAGCTTGATGCGTAGTAAAAAAAATAATAAATAGACAACTGGTCGACCTCATTAGAAATAAAAACCCAAAAGATTAGATAGACAAACAAACAAACATATAAATGTGGAGAGAAGGGCAGTGCGGGCAGGAGCAAAGGTAAACAGCAGACAGACCTGAATCCTTATCTTTACAAGGTCGACCTCAGAACTTTGTTCAGTTTGTCTCGGTGACGGATAATGGAAGGAAGGGCAGGCAACTGGTCGACTTCATTTAAATAAACAAATAACAAATAAGATAAACTCTCAGGAATACATAAATAATAACAAAAAAATTGAAAAGTGGAGAAAGCGAGAGCGCGCGAATGCACTCAAGCAAACACAAACAGCACAGCACGATGCGTATTTTTTTTTAAATTGACAAAATAAATCAAAAATAAATGAAAAATAAAAATAAGTGGAAAAGGCGAGAGTGCGCGAACAGACAGGAGCAAAGACAAGCAGCGCAGATTGATGCGTAGTAAAAAAAATAATAAATAGACAACTGGTCGACCTCATTAGAAATAAAAACCCAAAAGATTTGATAGACAAACAAACAAACACATAAATGTGGAGAGAAGGGCAGTGCGGGCAGGATCAAAGGTAAACAGCAGACAGACGTGAATCCTTATCTTTACAAGGTCGACCTCAGAACTTTGTTCAGTTTGTCTCGGTGACGGATAATGGAAGGAAGGACAGGCAACTGGTCGACTTCATTTAAATAAACAAATAAAAAATAAGATAAACTCTCAGGAATAGATAAATAATAACAAAAAAATTGTAAAGTGGAGAAAGCGAGAGCGCGCGAATGCATTCAAGCAAACACAAACAGCACAGCACGATGCGTATTTTTTTTAAAATTGACAAAATAAATCAAAAATGAATCAAAAATAAAAATAAGTGGAAAAGGCGAGAGTGCGCGAGCACACAGGAGCAAAGACAAGCAGCGCAGATTGATGCGTAGTAAAAAAAATAATAAATAGACAACTGGTCGACCTCATTAGAAATAAAAACCCAAAAGATTAGATAGACAAACAAACAAACATATAAATGTGGAGAGAAGGGCAGTGCGCGCAGGAGCAAATGTAAACAGCAGACAGACCTGAATCCTTATCTTTACAAGGTCGACCTCAGAACTTTGTTCAGTTTGTCTCGGTGACAGATAATGGAAGGAAGGGCAGGCAACTGGTCGACTTCATTTAAATAAACAAATAAAAAATAAGATAAACTCTCAGGAATAGATAAATAATAACAAAAAAATTGAAAAGTGGAGAAAGCGAGAGCGCGCGAATGCACTCAAGCAAACACAAACAGCACAGCACGATGCGTATTTTTTTTTAAAATTGACAAAATAAATCAAAAATAAATCAAAAATAAGTGGAAAAGGCGAGAGTGCGCGAGCACACAGGAGCAAAGACAAGCAGCGCAGCTTGATGCGTAGTAAAAAAAATATTAAATAGACAACTGGTCGACCTCATTAGAAATAAAAACCCAAAAGATTAGATAGACAAACAAACAAACACATAAATGTGGAGAGAAGGGCAGTGCGGGCAGGAGCAAAGGTAAACAGCAGACAGACCTGAATCCTTATCTTTACAAGGTCGACTTCAGAACTTTGTTCACTTTGTCTCGGTGACGGATAATGGAAGGAAGGACAGGCAACTGGTCGACTTCATTTAAATAAACAAATAAAAAATAAGATAAACACTCAGGAATAGATAAATAATAACAAAAAAATTGTAAACTGGAGAAAGCGAGAGCGCGCGAATGCACTCAAGCAAAAACAAACAGCACAGCACGATGCGTATTTTTTTTAAATTGACAAAATAAATCAAAAATAAAAATAAGTGGAAAAGGCGAGAGTGCGCGAGCACACAGGGGCAAAGACAAGCAGCGGAGCTTGATGCGTAGTAAAAAAAATAATAAATAGACAACTGGTCGACCTCATTAGAAATAAAAACCCAAAAGATTAGATAGACAAACAAACAAACACATAAATGTGGAGAGAAGGGCAGTGCGCGCAGGAGCAAAGGTAAACAGCAGACAGACCTGAATCCTTATCTTTACAAGGTCGACCTCAGAACTTTGTTCAGTTTGTCTCGGTGACGGATAATGGAAGGAAGGGCAGGCAACTGTTCGACTTCATTTAAATAAACAAATAAAAAATAAGATAAACTCTCAGGAATAGATAAATAATAACAAAAAAATTGTAAAGTGGAGAAAGCGAGAGCGCGCGAATGCACTCAAGCAAACACAAACAGCACAGCACGATGCGTATTTTTTTAAAATTGACAAAATAAATCAAAAATAAATCAAAAATAAAAATAAGTGGAAAAGGCGAGAGTGCGCGAGCACACAGGAGCAAATACAAGCAGCGCAGCTTGATGCGTAGTAAAAAAAATAATAAATAGACAACTGGTCGACCTCATTAGAAATAAAAACCCAAAATATTAGATAGACAAACAAACAAACACATAAATGTGGAGAGAAGGGCAGTGCGCGCAGGAGCAAAGGTAAACAGCACACAGACCTGAATCCTTATCTTTACAAGGTCGACCTCAGAACTTTGTTCAGTTTGTCTCGGTGACGGATAATGGAAGGAAGGGCAGGCAACTGGTCGACTTCATTTAAATAAACAAATAAAAAATAAGATAAACTCTCAGGAATAGATAAATAATAACAAAAAAATTGTAAAGTGGAGAAAGCGAGAGCGCGCGAATGCATTCAAGCAAACACAAACAGCACAGCACGATGCGTATTTTTTTTAAAATTGACAAAATAAATCAAAAATGAATCAAAAATAAAAATAAGTGGAAAAGGCGAGAGTGTGCGAGCACACAGGAGCAAAGACAAGCAGCGCAGCTTGATGCGTAGTAAAAAAAATAATAAATAGACATCTGGTCGACCTCATTAGAAACAAAAACCCAAAAGATTAGATAGACAAACAAACAAACACATAAATGTGGAGAGAAGGGCAGTGCGCGCAGGAGCAAAGGTAAACAGCAGACAGACCTGAATCCTTATCTTTACAAGGTCGACCTCAGAACTTTGTTCAGTTTGTCTCGGTGACGGATAATGGAAGGAAGGGCAGGCAACTGGTCGACTTCATTTAAATAAACAAATAAAAAATAAGATAACTCTCAGGAATAGATAAATAATAACAAAAAAATTGTAAAGTGGAGAAAGCGAGAGCGCGCGAATGCACTCAAGCAAACACAAACAGCACAGCACGATGCGTATTTTTTTAAAATTGACAAAATAAATCAAAAATAAATCAAAAATAAAAATAAGTGGAAAAGGCGAGAGTGCGCGAGCACACACTAGCAAAGACAAGCAGCGCAGCTTGATGCGTAGTAAAAAAAATAATAAATAGACAACTGGTCGACCTCATTAGAAATAAAAACCCAAAAGATTAGATAGACAAACAAACAAACACATAAATGTGGAGAGAAGGGCAGTGCGCGCAGGAGCAAAGGTAAACAAACAGCAGACAGACCTGAATCCTTATCTTTACAAGGTCGACCTCAGAACTTTGTTCAGTTTGTCTCGGTGACGGATAATGGAAGGAAGGGCAGGCAACTGGTCGACTTCATTTAAATAAACAAATAACAAATAAGATAAACTCTCAGGAATAGATAAATAATAACAAAAAAATTGTAAAGTGGAGAAAGCGAGAGCGCGCGAATGCACTCAAGCAAACACAAACAGCACAGCACGATGCGTATTTTTTTTTAAAATTGACAAAATAAAGCAAAAATAAAAACAAGTGGAAAAGGCGAGAGTGCGCGAGCACACAGGAGCAAAGACAAGCAGCGCAGCTTGATGCGTAGTAAAAAAAATAATAAATAGACAACTGGTCGACCTCATTAGAAATAAAAACCCAAAAGATTAGATAGACAAACAAACAAACATATAAATGTGGAGAGAAGGGCAGTGCGGGCAGGAGCAAAGGTAAACAGCAGACAGACCTGAATCCTTATCTTTACAAGGTCGACCTCAGAACTTTGTTCAGTTTGTCTCGGTGACGGATAATGGAAGGAAGGGCAGGCAACTGGTCGACTTCATTTAAATAAACAAATAACAAATAAGATAAACTCTCAGGAATACATAAATAATAACAAAAAAATTGAAAAGTGGAGAAAGCGAGAGCGCGCGAATGCACTCAAGCAAACACAAACAGCACAGCACGATGCGTATTTTTTTTAAATTGACAAAATAAATCAAAAATAAATGAAAAATAAAAATAAGTGGAAAAGGCGAGAGTGCGCGAACAGACAGGAGCAAAGACAAGCAGCGCAGATTGATGCGTAGTAAAAAAAATAATAAATAGACAACTGGTCGACCTCATTAGAAATAAAAACCCAAAAGATTTGATAGACAAACAAACAAACACATAAATGTGGAGAGAAGGGCAGTGCGGGCAGGATCAAAGGTAAACAGCAGACAGACCTGAATCCTTATCTTTACAAGGTCGACCTCAGAACTTTGTTCAGTTTGTCTCGGTGACGGATAATGGAAGGAAGGGCAGGCAACTGGTCGACTTCATTTAAATAAACAAATAAAAAATAAGATAAACTCTCAGGAATAGATAAATAATAACAAAAAAATTGTAAAGTGGAGAAAGCGAGAGCGCGCGAATGCATTCAAGCAAACACAAACAGCACAGCACGATGCGTATTTTTTTTAAAATTGACAAAATAAATCAAAAATGAATCAAAAATAAAAATAAGTGGAAAAGGCGAGAGTGCGCGAGCACACAGGAGCAAAGACAAGCAGCGCAGATTGATGCGTAGTAAAAAAAATAATAAATAGACAACTGGTCGACCTCATTAGAAATAAAAACCCAAAAGATTTGATAGACAAACAAACAAACACATAAATGTGGAGAGAAGGGCAGTGCGCGCAGGAGCAAAGGTAAACAGCAGACAGACCTGAATCCTTATCTTTACAAGGTCGACCTCAGAACTTTGTTCAGTTTGTCTCGGTGACGGATAATGGAAGGAAGGGCAGGCAACTGGTCGACTTCATTTAAATAAACAAATAAAAATAAGATAAACTCTCAGGAATAGATAAATAATAACAAAAAAATTGTGAAGTGGAGAAAGCGAGAGCGCGCGAATGCACACAAGCAAACACAAACAGCACAGCACGATGCGTATTTTTTTTTAAAATTGACAAAATAAAGCAAAAATAAAAACAAGTGGAAAAGGCGAGAGTGCGCGAGCACACAGGAGCAAAGACAAGCAGCGCAGCTTGATGCGTAGTAAAAAAAATAATAAATAGACAACTGGTCGACCTCATTAGAAATAAAAACCCAAAAGATTAGATAGACAAACAAACAAACATATAAATGTGGAGAGAAGGGCAGTGCGCGCAGGAGCAAATGTAAACAGCAGACAGACCTGAATCCTTATCTTTACAAGGTCGACCTCAGAACTTTGTTCAGTTTGTCTCGGTGACAGATAATGGAAGGAAGGGCAGGCAACTGGTCGACTTCATTTAAATAAACAAATAAAAAATAAGATAAACTCTCAGGAATAGATAAATAATAACAAAAAAATTGAAAAGTGGAGAAAGCGAGAGCGCGCGAATGCACTCAAGCAAACACAAACAGCACAGCACGATGCGTATTTTTTTTTAAAATTGACAAAATAAATCAAAAATAAATCAAAAATAAGTGGAAAAGGCGAGAGTGCGCGAGCACACAGGAGCAAAGACAAGCAGCGCAGCTTGATGCGTCGTAAAAAAAATATTAAATAGACAACTGGTCGACCTCATTAGAAATAAAAACCCAAAAGATTAGATAGACAAACAAACAAACACATAAATGTGGAGAGAAGGGCAGTGCGGGCAGGAGCAAAGGTAAACAGCAGACAGACCTGAATCCTTATCTTTACAAGGTCGACCTCAGAACTTTGTTCAGTTTGTCTCGGTCACGGATAATGGAAGGAAGGACAGGCAACTGGTCGACTTCATTTAAATAAACAAATAAAAAATAAGATAAACTCTCAGGAATAGATAAATAATAACAAAAAAATTGTAAACTGGAGAAAGCGAGAGCGCGCGAATGCACTCAAGCAAAAACAAACAGCACAGCACGATGCGTATTTTTTTTAAATTGACAAAATAAATCAAAAATAAATCAAAAATAAAAATAAGTGGAAAAGGCGAGAGTGCGCGAGCACACAGGGGCAAAGACAAGCAGCGGAGCTTGATGCGTAGTAAAAAAAATAATAAATAGACAACTGGTCGACCTCATTAGAAATAAAAACCCAAAAGATTAGATAGACAAACAAACAAACACATAAATGTGGAGAGAAGGGCAGTGCGCGCAGGAGCAAAGGTAAACAGCAGACAGACCTGAATCCTTATCTTTACAAGGTCGACCTCAGAACTTTGTTCAGTTTGTCTCGGTGACGGATAATGGAAGGAAGGGCAGGCAACTGGTCGACTTCATTTAAATAAACAAATAAAAAATAAGATAAACTCTCAGGAATAGATAAATAATAACAAAAAAATTGTAAACTGGAGAAAGCGAGAGCGCGCGAATGCATTCAAGCAAACACAAACAGCACAGCACGATGCGTATTTTTTTTAAAATTGACAAAATAAATCAAAAATGAATCAAAAATAAAAATAAGTGGAAAAGGCGAGAGTGCGCGAGCACACAGGAGCAAAGACAAGCAGCGCAGCTTGATGCGTAGTAAAAAAAATAATAAATAGACAACTGGTCGACCTCATTAGAAATAAAAACCCAAAAGATTAGATAGACAAACAAACAAACACATAAATGTGGAGAGAAGGGCAGTGCGCGCAGGAGCAAAGGTAAACAGCAGACAGACCTGAATCCTTATCTTTACAAGGTCGACCTCAGAACTTTGTTCACTTTGTCTCGGTGACGGATAATGGAAGGAAGGGCAGGCAACTGGTCGAATTCATTTAAATAAACAAATAAAAAATAAGATAAACTCTCAGGAATAGATAAATAATAACAAAAAAATTGTAAAGTGGAGAAAGCGAGAGCGCGCGAATGCACTCAAGCAAACACAAACAGCACAGCACGATGCGTATTTTTTTTTAAAATTGACAAAATAAAGCAAAAATAAAAACAAGTGGAAAAGGCGAGAGTGCGCGAGCACACAGGAGCAAAGACAAGCAGCGCAGCTTGATGCGTAGTAAAAAAAATAATAAATAGACAACTGGTCGACCTCATTAGAAATAAAAACCCAAAAGATTAGATAGACAAACAAACAAACACATAAATGTGGAGAGAAGGGCAGTGCGCGCAGGAGCAAAGGAAAACAGCAGACAGACCTGAATCCTTATCTTTACAAGGTCGACCTCAGAACTTTGTTCAGTTTGTCTCGGTGACGGATAATGGAAGGAAGGGCAGGCAACTGGTCGACTTCATTTAAATAAACAAATAACAAATAAGATAAACTCTTAGGAATAGATAAATAATAACAAAAAATTGTAAAGTGGAGAAAGCGAGAGCGCGCGAATGCACTCAAGCAAACACAAACAGCACAGCACGATGCGTATTTTTTTTAAAATTGACAAAATAAAGCAAAAATAAAAACAAGTGGAAAAGGCGAGAGTGCGCGAGCACACAGGAGCAAAGACAAGCAGCGCAGCTTGATGCGTAGTAAAAAAAATAATAAATAGACACCTGGTCGACCTCATTAGAAATAAAAACCCAAAAGATTAGATAGACAAACAAACAAACATATAAATGTGGAGAGAAGGGCAGTGCGCGCAGGAGCAAATGTAAACAGCAGACAGACCTGAATCCTTATCTTTACAAGGTCGACCTCAGAACTTTGTTCAGTTTGTCTCGGTGACGGATAATGGAAGTAAGGGCAGGCAACTGGTCGACTTCATTTAAATAAACAAATAAAAAATAAGATAAACTCTCAGGAATAGATAAATAATAACAAAAAAATTGAAAAGTGGAGAAAGCGAGAGCACGCGAATGCACTCAAGCAAACACAAACAGCACAGCACGATGCGTATTTTTTTTTAAATTGACAAAATAAATCAAAAATAAATCAAAAATAAAAATAAGTGGAAAAGGCGAGAGTGCGCGAACAGACAGGAGCAAAGACAAGCAGCGCATATTGATGCGTAGTAAAAAAAATAATAAATAGACAACTGGTCGACCTCATTAGAAATAAAAACCCAAAAGATTAGATAGACAAACAAACAAACACATAAATGTGGAGAGAAGGGCAGTGCGCGCAGGAGCAAAGGTAAACAGCAGACAGACCTGAATCATTATCTTTACAAGGTCGACCTCAGAACTTTGTTCAGTTTGTCTCGGTGACGGATAATGGAAGGAAGGGCAGGCAACTGGTCGACTTCATTTAAATAAACAAATAAAAAATAAGATAAACTCTCAGGAATAGATAAATAATAACAAAAAAATTGTAAAGTGGAGAAAGCGAGAGCGCGCGAATGCATTCAAGCAAACACAAACAGCACAGCACGATGCGTATTTTTTTTAAAATTGACAAAATAAATCAAAAATGAATCAAAAATAAAAATAAGTGGATAAGACGAGAGTGCGCGATCACACAGGAGCAAAGACAAGCAGCGCAGCTTGATGCGTAGTAAAAAAAATAATAAATAGACAACTGGTCGACCTCATTAGAAATAAAAACCCAAAAGATTAGATAGACAAACAAACAAACACATAAATGTGGAGAGAAGGGCAGTGCGCGCAGGAACAAAGGTAAACAGCAGACAGACCTGAATCCTTATCTTTACAAGGTCGACCTCAGAACTTTGTTCAGTTTGTCTCGGTGACGGATAATGGAAGGAAGGGCAGGCAACTGGTCGACTTCATTTAAATAAACAAATAAAAAATAAGATAAACTCTCAGGAATAGATAAATAATAACAAAAAAATTGTAAAGTGGAGAAAGCGAGAGCGCGCGAATGCACTCAAGCAAACACAAACAGCACAACACGATGCGTATTTTTTTTTTAAATTGACAAAATAAATCAAAAATAAATCAAAAATAAAAATAAGTGGAAAAGGCGAGAGTGCGCGAGCACACAGGAGCAAAGACAAGCAGCGCAGCTTGATGCGTAGTAAAAAAAATAATAAATAGACAACTGGTCGACCTCATTAGAAATAAAAACCCAAAAGATTAGATAGACAAACAAACAAACACATAAATGTGGAGAGAAGGGCAGTGCGCGCAGGAGCAAAGGTAAACAGCAGACAGACCTGAATCCTTATCTTTACAAGGTCGACCTCAGAACTTTGTTCAGTTTGTCTCGGTGACGGATAATGGAAGGAAGGGCAGGCAACTGTTCGACTTAATTTAAATAAACAAATAAAAAATAAGATAAACTCTCAGGAATAGATAAATAATAACAAAAAAATTGTAAAGTGGAGAAAGCGAGAGCGCGCGAATGCACACAAGCAAACACAAACAGCACAGCACGATGCGTATTTTTTTAAAATTGACAAAATAAATCAAAAATAAATCAAAAATAAAAATAAGTGGAAAAGGCGAGAGTGCGCGAGCACACAGGAGCAAATACAAGCAGCGCAGCTTGATGCGTAGTAAAAAAAATAATAAATAGACAACTGGTCGACCTCATTAGAAATAAAAACCCAAAAGATTAGATAGACAAACAAACAAACACATAAATGTGGAGAGAAGGGCAGTGCGCGCAGGAGCAAAGGTAAACAGCAGACAGACCTGAATCCTTATCTTTACAAGGTCGACCTCAGAACTTTGTTCAGTTTGTCTCGGTGACGGATAATGGAAGGAAGGGCAGGCAACTGGTCGACTTCATTTAAATAAACAAATAAAAAATAAGATAAACTCTAAGGAATAGATAAATAATAACAAAAAAATTGTAAAGTGGAGAAAGCGAGAGCGCGCGAATGCACTCAAGCAAACACAAACAGCACAGCACGATGCGTATTTTTTTAAAATTGACAAAATAAATCAAAAATAAATCAAAAATAAAAACAAGTGGAAAAGGCGAGAGTGCGCGAGCACACAGGAGCAAATACAAGCAGCGCAGCTTGATGCGTAGTAAAAAAAATAATAAATAGACAACTGGTCGACCTCATTAGAAATAAAAACCCAAAAGATTAGATAGACAAACAAACAAACACATAAATGTGGAGAGAAGGGCAGTGCGCGCAGGAGCAAAGGTAAACAGCAGACAGACCTGAATCCTTATCTTTACAAGGTCGACCTCAGAACTTTGTTCAGTTTGTCTCGGTGACGGATAATGGAAGGAAGGGCAGGCAACTGGTCGACTTCATTTAAATAAACAAATAACAAATAAGATAAACTCTCAGGAATAGATAAATAATAACAAAAAAATTGTAAAGTGGAGAAAGCGAGAGCGCGCGAATGCATTCAAGCAAACACAAACAGCACAGCACGATGCGTATCTTTTTTTTAAATTGACAAAATAAAGCAAAAATGAATCAAAAATAAAAATAAGTGGAAAAGGCGAGAGTGCGCGAGCACACACTAGCAAAGACAAGCAGCGCAGCTTGATGCGTAGTAAAAAAAAATAATAAATAGACAACTGGTCGACCTCATTAGAAATAAAAACCCAAAAGATTAGATAGACAAACAAACAAACACATAAATGTGGAGAGAAGGGCAGTGCGCGCAGGAGCAAAGGTAAACAGCAGACAGACCTGAATCCTTATCTTTACAAGGTCGACCTCAGAACTTTGTTCACTTTGTCTCGGTGACGGATAATGGAAGGAAGGGCAGGCAACTGGTCGACTTCATTTAAATAAACAAATAAAAAATAAGATAAACTCTCAGGAATAGATAAATAATAACAAAAAAATTGTAAAGTGGAGAAAGCGAGAGCGCGCGAATGCACTCAAGCAAACACAAACAGCACAGCAAGATGCGTATTTTTTTTTAAAATTGACAAAATAAAGCAAAAATAAAAACAAGTGGAAAAGGCGAGAGTGCGCGAGCACACAGGAGCAAAGACAAGCAGCGCAGCTTGATGCGTAGTAAAAAAAATAATAAATAGACAACTGGTCGACCTCATTAGAAATAAAAACCCAAAAGATTAGATAGACAAACAAACAAACACATAAATGTGGAGAGAAGGGCAGTGCGCGCAGGAGCAAAGGTAAACAGCACACAGACCTGAATCCTTATCTTTACAAGGTCGACCTCAGAACTTTGTTCAGTTTGTCTCGGTGACGGATAATGGAAGGAAGGGCAGGCAACTGGTCGACTTCATTTAAATAAACAAATAACAAATAAGATAAACTCTCAGGAATAGATAAATCATAACAAAAAATTGTAAAGTGGAGAAAGCGAGAGCGCGCGAATGCACTCAAGCAAACACAAACAGCACAGCACGATGCGTATTTTTTTTTAAAATTGACAAAATAAAGCAAAAATAAAAACAAGTGGAAAAGGCGAGAGTGCGCGAGCACACAGGAGCAAAGACAAGCAGCGCAGCTTGATGCGTAGTAAAAAAAATAATAAATAGACAACTGGTCGACCTCATTAGAAATAAAAACCCAAAAGATTAGATAGACAAACAAACAAACATATAAATGTGGAGAGAAGGGCAGTGCGCGCAGGAGCAAATGTAAACAGCAGACAGACCTGAATCCTTATCTTTACAAGGTCGACCTCAGAACTTTGTTCAGTTTGTCTCGGTGACGGATAATGGAAGTAAGGGCAGGCAACTGGTCGACTTCATTTAAATAAACAAATAAAAAATAAGATAAACTCTCAGGAATAGATAAATAATAACAAAAAAATTGAAAAGTGGAGAAAGCGAGAGCACGCGAATGCACTCAAGCAAACACAAACAGCACAGCACGATGCGTATTTTTTTTAAATTGACAAAATAAATCAAAAATAAATCAAAAATAAAAATAAGTGGAAAAGGCGAGAGTGTGCGAACAGACAGGAGCAAAGACAAGCAGCGCATATTGATGCGTAGTAAAAAAAATAATAAATAGACAACTGGTCGACCTCATTAGAAATAAAAACCCAAAAGATTTGATAGACAAACAAACAAACACATAAATGTGGAGAGAAGGGCAGTGCGGGCAGGAGCAAAGGTAAACAGCAGACAGACCTGAATCCTTATCTTTACAAGGTCGACCTCAGAACTTTGTTCAGTTTGTCTCGGTGACGGATAATGGAAGGAAGGACAGGCAACTGGTCGACTTCATTTAAATAAACAAATAAAAAATAAGATAAACACTCAGGAATGGATAAATAATAACAAAAAAATTGTAAACTGGAGAAAGCGAGAGCGCGCGAATGCACTCAAGCAAAAACAAACAGCACAGCACGATGCGTATTTTTTTTAAATTGACAAAATAAATCAAAAATAAATCAAAAATAAAAATAAGTGGAAAAGGCGAGAGTGCGCGAGCACACAGGGGCAAAGACAAGCAGCGGAGCTTGATGCGTAGTAAAAAAAATAATAAATAGACAACTGGTCGACCTCATTAGAAATAAAAACCCAAAAGATTAGATAGACAAACAAACAAACACATAAATGTGGAGAGAAGGGCAGTGCGCGCAGGAGCAAAGGTAAACAGCAGACAGACCTGAATCCTTATCTTTACAAGGTCGACCTCAGAACTTTGTTCAGTTTGTCTCGGTGACGGATAATGGAAGGAAGGGCAGGCAACTGTTCGACTTAATTTAAATAAACAAATAAAAAATAAGATAAACTCTCAGGAATAGATAAATAATAACAAAAAAATTGTAAAGTGGAGAAAGCGAGAGCGCGCGAATGCACACAAGCAAACACAAACAGCACAGCACGATGCGTATTTTTTTAAAATTGACAAAATAAATCAAAAATAAATCAAAAATAAAAATAAGTGGAAAAGGCGAGAGTGCGCGAGCACACAGGAGCAAATACAAGCAGCGCAGCTTGATGCGTAGTAAAAAAAATAATAAATAGACAACTGGTCGACCTCATTAGAAATAAAAACCCAAAAGATTAGATAGACAAACAAACAAACACATAAATGTGGAGAGTAGGGCAGTGCGCGCAGGAGCAAAGGTAAACAGCAGACAGACCTGAATCCTGATCTTTACAAGGTCGACCTCAGAACTTTGTTCAGTTTGTCTCGGTGACGGATAATGGAAGGAAGGGCAGGCAACTGGTCGACTTCATTTAAATAAACAAATAAAAAATAAGATAAACTCTCAGGAATAGATAAATAATAACAAAAAAATTGTAAAGTGGAGAAAGCGAGAGCGCGCGAATGCACTCAAGCAAACACAAACAGCACAGCACGATGCGTATTTTTTTTAAATTGACAAAATAAATCAAAAATAAATCAAAAATAAAAATAAGTGGAAAAGGCGAGAGTGCGCGAGCACACAGGAGCAAATACAAGCAGCGCAGCTTGATGCGTAGTAAAAAAAATAATAAATAGACAACTGGTCGACCTCATTAGAAATAAAAACCCAAAAGATTAGATAGACAAACAAACAAACACATAAATGTCGAGAGAAGGGCAGTGCGCGCAGGAGCAAAGGTAAACAGCAGACAGACCTGAATCCTTATCTTTACAAGGTCGACTTCAGAACTTTGTTCAGTTTGTCTCGGTGACGGATAATGGAAGGAAGGGCAGGCAACTGGTCGACTTCATTTAAATAAACAAATAAAAAATAAGATAAACTCTCAGGAATAGATAAATAATAACAAAAAAATTGTAAAGTGGAGAAAGCGAGAGCGCGCGAATGCACTCAAGCAAACACAAACAGCACAGCACGATGCGTATTTTTTTTTGAAATTGACAAAATAAATCAAAAATAAAAATAAGTGGAAAAGGCGAGAGTGCACGAGCACACAGGAGCAAAGACAAGCAGCGCAGGTTGATGCGTATTAAAAAAAAAAAAAAATAGACAACTGGTCGACCTCATTAGAAATAAAAACCCAAAAGATTAGATAGACAAACAAACAAACACATAAATGTGGAGAGAAGGGCAGTGCGCGCAGGAGCAAAGGTAAACAGCAGACAGACCTGAATCCTTATTTTTACAAGGTCGAACTCAGAACTTTGTTCAGTTTGTCTCAGTGACGGATAATGGAAGGAACGGCAGGCAACTGGTCGACTTCATTTAAATAAACAAATAAAAAATAAGATAAACTCTCAGGAATAGATAAATAATAACAAAAAATTGTAAAGTGGAGAAAGCGAGAGCGCGCGAATGCACTCAAGCAAACACAAAGAGCACAGCACGATGCGTATTTTTTTTTGAAATTGACAAAATAAATCAAAAATAAAAATAAGTGGAAAAGGCGAGAGTGCACGAGCACACAGGAGCAAAGACAAGCAGCGGAGCTTGATGCGTAGTAAAAAAAATAATAAATAGACAACTGGTCGACCTCATTAGAAATAAAAACCCAAAAGATTAGATAGACAAACAAACAAACACATAAATGTGGAGAGAAGGGCAGTGCGCGCAGGAGCAAAGGTAAACAGCAGACAGACCTGAATCCTTATCTTTACAAGGTCGACCTCAGAACTTTGTTCAGTTTGTCTCGGTGAAGGATAATGGAAGGAAGGGCAGGCAACTGGTCGACTTCATTTAAATAAACAAATAAAATATAAGATAAACTCTTAGGAATAGATAAATAATAACAAAAAAATTGTAAAGTGGAGAAAGCGAGAGCGCGCGAATGCACTCAAGCAAACACAAACAGCACAGCACGATGCGTATTTTTTTTTAAATTGACAAAATAAATCAAAAATAAATCAAAAATAAAAATAAGTGGAAAAGGCGAGAGTGCGCGAGCACACAGGAGCAAAGACAAGCAGCGCAGCTTGATGCGTAGTAAAAAAAATAATAAATAGACAACTGGTCGACCTCATTAGAAATAAAAACCCAAAAGATTAGATAGACAAACAAACAAACACATAAATGTGGAGAGAAGGGCAGTGTGCGCTGGAGCAAAGGAAAACAGCAGACAGACCTGAATACTTATGTTTACAAGGTCGACCTCAGAACTTTGTTCAGTTTGTCTCGGTGACGGATAATGGAAGGAAAGGCAGGCAACTGGTCGACTTCATTTAAATAAACAAATAAAAAATAAGATAAACTCTCAGGAATAGATAAATAACAACAAAAAAATTGTAAAGTGGACAAAGCGAGAGAGCGCGAATGCACTCAAGCAAGCACAAACAGCACAGCACGATGCGTATTTTTTTTTAAAATTGACAAAATAAATCAAAAATAAATCAAAAATAAAAATAAGTGGAAAAGGCGAGAGTGCGCGAGCACACAGGAGCAAATACAAGCAGCGCAGCTTGATGCGTAGTAAAAAAAATAATAAATAGACAACTGGTCGACCTCATTAGAAATAAAAACCCAAAAGATTAGATAGACAAACAAACAAACACATAAATGTGGAGAGAAGGGCAGTGCGCGCAGGAGCAAAGGTAAACAGCAGACAGACCTGAATCTTTATCTTTACAAGGTCGACCTCAGAACTTTGTTCAGTTTGTCTCGGTGACGGATAATGGAAGGAAGGGCAGGCAACTGGTCGACTTCATTTAAATAAACAAATAAAAAATAAGATAAACTCTCAGGAATAGATAAATAATAACAAAAAAATTGTAAAGTGGAGAAAGCGAGAGCGCGCGAATGCACTCAAGCAAGCACAAACAGCACAGCACGATGCGTATTTTTTTTAAATTGACAAAATAAATCAAAAATAAATCAAAAATAAAAATAAGTGGAAAAGGCGAGAGTGCGCGAGCACACAGGAGCAAATACAAGCAGCGCAGCTTGATGAGTAGTAAAAAAAATAATAAATAGACAACTGGTCGACCTCATTAGAAATAAAAACCCAAAAGATTAGATAGACAAACAAACAAACACATAAATGTCGAGAGAAGGGCAGTGCGCGCAGGAGCAAAGGTAAACAGCAGACAGACCTGAATCCTTATCTTTACAAGGTCGACTTCAGAACTTTGTTCAGTTTGTCTCGGTGACGGATAATGGAAGGAAGGGCAGGCAACTGGTCGACTTCATTTAAATAAACAAATAAAAAATAAGATAAACTCTCAGGAATAGATAAATAATAACAAAAAAATTGTAAAGTGGAGAAAGCGAGAGCGCGCGAATGCACTCAAGCAAACACAAACAGCACAGCACGATGCGTATTTTTTTTGAAATTGACAAAATAAATCAAAAATAAAAATAAGTGGAAAAGGCGAGAGTGCACGAGCACACAGGAGCAAAGACAAGCAGCGCAGGTTGATGCGTATTAAAAAAAAAAATAAATAGACAACTGGTCGACCTCATTAGAAATAAAAACCCAAAAGATTAGATAGACAAACAAACAAACACATAAATGTGGAGAGAAGGGCAGTGCGCGCAGGAGCAAAGGTAAACAGCAGACAGACCTGAATCCTTATTTTTACAAGGTCGAACTCAGAACTTTGTTCAGTTTGTCTCAGTGACGGATAATGGAAGGAACGGCAGGCAACTGGTCAACTTCATTTAAATAAACAAATAAAAAATAAGATAAACTCTCAGGAATAGATAAATAATAACAAAAAATTGTAAAGTGGAGAAAGCGAGAGCGCGCGAATGCACTCAAGCAAACACAAAGAGCACAGCACGATGCGTATTTTTTTTTGAAATTGACAAAATAAATCAAAAATAAAAATAAGTGGAAAAGGCGAGAGTGCACGAGCACACAGGAGCAAAGACAAGCAGCGGAGCTTGATGCGTAGTAAAAAAAATAATAAATAGACAACTGGTCGACCTCATTAGAAATAAAAACCCAAAAGATTAGATAGACAAACAAACAAACACATAAATGTGGAGAGAAGGGCAGTGCGCGCAGGAGCAAAGGTAAACAGCAGACAGACCTGAATCCTTATCTTTACAAGGTCGACCTCAGAACTTTGTTCAGTTTGTCTCGGTGACGGATAATGGAAGGAAGGACAGGCAACTGGTCGACTTCATTTAAATAAACAAATAAAATATAAGATAAACTCTTAGGAATAGATAAATAATAACAAAAAAATTGTAAAGTGGAGAAAGCGAGAGCGCGCGAATGCACTCAAGCAAACACAAACAGCACAGCACGATGCGTATTTTTTTTAAATTGACAAAATAAATCAAAAATAAATCAAAAATAAAAATAAGAGGAAAAGGCGAGAGTGCGCGAGCACACAGGAGCAAAGACAAGCAGCGCAGCTTGATGCGTAGTAAAAAAAATAATAAATAGACAACTGGTCGACCTCATTAGAAATAAAAACCCAAAAGATTAGATAGACAAACAAACAAACACATAAATGTGGAGAGAAGGGCAGTGCGCGCTGGAGCAAAGGTAAACAGCAGACAGACCTGAATACTTATGTTTACAAGGTCGACCTCAGAACTTTGTTCAGTTTGTCTCGGTGACGGATAATGGAAGGAAAGGCAGGCAACTGGTCGACTTCATTTAAATAAACAAATAAAAAATAAGATAAACTCTCAGGAATAGATAAATAACAACAAAAAAATTGTAAAGTGGAGAAAGCGAGAGCGCGCGAATGCACTCAAGCAAACACAAACAGCACAGCACGATGCGTATTTTTTTTTTAAATTGACAAAATAAATAAAAAATAAATCAAAATAAAAATAAGTGGACAAGGCGAGAGTGCGCGAGCACACTGGAGCAAAGAAAAGCAGCGCAGCGTGATGCGTAGTAAAAAAAATAATAAATAGACAACTGGTCGACCTCATTAGAAATAAAAACCCAAAAGATTAGATAGACAAACAAACAAACACATAAATGTGGAGAGAAGGGCAGTGCGCGCTGGAGCAAAGGTAAACAGCAGACAGACCTAAATACTTATGTTTACAAGGTCGACCTCAGAACTTTGTTCAGTTTGTCTCGGTGACGGATAATGGAAGGAAGGGCAGGCAACTGGTCGACTTCATTTAAATAAACAAATAAAAAATAAGATAAACTCTCAGGAATAGATAAAAAATAACAAAAAAATTGTAAAGTGGAGAAAGCGAGAGCGCGCGAATGCACTCAAGCAAACACAAACAGCACAGCACGATGCGTATTTTTTTTTAAATTGACAAAATAAATCAAAAATAAATCAAAAATAAAAATAAGTGGACAAGGCGAGAGTGCGCGAGCACACAGGAGCAAAGACAAGCAGCGGAGCTTGATGCGTAGTAAAAAAAATAATAAATAGACAACTGGTCGACCTCATTAGAAATAAAAACCCAAAAGATTAGATAGACAAACAAACAAACACATAAATGTGGGAGAAGGGCAGTGCACGCAGGAGCAAAGGTAAACAGCAGACAGACCTGAATCCTTATCTTTACAAGGTCGACCTCAGAACTTTGTTCAGTTTGTCTCGGTGAAGGATAATGGAAGGAAGGGCAGGCAACTGGTCGACTTCATTTAAATAAACAAATAAAAAATAAGATAAACTCTCAGGAATAGATAAATAATAACAAAAAAATTGTAAAGTGGAGAAAGCGAGAGCGCGCGAATGCACTCAAGCAAACACAAACAGCACAGCACGATGCGTATTTTTTTTGAAATTGACAAAATAAATCAAAAATAAATCAAAAATAAAAATAAGTGGAAAAGGCGAGAGTGCGCGAGCACACAGGAGCAAAGACAAGCAGCGCAGCTTGATGCGTAGTAAAAAAATAATAAATAGACAACTGGTCGACCTCATTAGAAATAAAAACCCAAAAGATTAGATAGACAAACAAACAAACACATAAATATGGAGAGAAAGGCAGTGCGCGCAGGAGCAAAGGTAAACAGCAGACAGACCTGAATCCTTATCTTTACAAGGTCGACCTCAGAACTTTGTTCAGTTTGTCTCGGTGACGGATAATGGAAGGAAAGGCAGGCAACTGGTCGACTTCATTTAAATAAACAAATAAAAAATAAGATATACTCTCAGGAATAGATAAATAATAACAAAAAAATTGTAAAGTGGAGAAAGCGAGAGCGCGCGAATGCACTCAAGCAAACACAAACAGCACAGCACGATGCGTATTTTTTTTTAAAATTGACAAAATAAATAAAAAATGAATCAAAAATAAAAATAAGTGGACAAGGCGAGAGTGCGCGAGCACACTGGAGCAAAGACAAGCAGCGCAGCTTGATGCGTAGTAAAAAAAATAATAAATAGACAACTGGCCGACCTCATTAGAAATAAAAACCCAAAAGATTACATAGACAAACAAACAAACACATAAATGTGGAGAGAAGGGCAGTGCGCGCAGGAGCAAAGTTAAACAGCAGACAGACCTGAATCCTTATCTTTACAAGGTCGACCTCAGAACTTTGTTCAGTTTGTCTCGGTGACGGATAATGGAAGGAAGGGCAGGCAACTGGTCGACTTCATTTAAATAACAAATAAAAAATAAGATAAACTCTCAGGAATAGATAAATAATAACAAAAAAATTTTAAAGTGGAGAAAGCGAGAGCGCGCGAATGCACTCAAGCAAACACAAACAGCACAGCACGATGCGTATTTTTTTTAAAATTGACAAAATAAATCAAAAATAAATCAAAAATAAAAATAAGTGGAAAAGGCGAGAGTGCACGAGCACACAGGAGCAAAGACAAGCAGCGCAGCTTGATGCGTAGTAAAAAAAATAATAATTAGACAACTGGTCGACCTCATTAGAAATAAAAACCCAAAAGATTAGATAGACAAACAAACAAACACATAAATGTGGAGAGAAGGGCAGTGCCCGCAGGAGCAAAGGTAAACAGCAGACAGACCTGAATCCTTATCTTTACAAGGTCGACCTCAGAACTTTGTTCAGTTTGTCTCGGTGACGGATAATGGAAGGAAGGGCAGGCAACTGGTCGACTTCATTTAAATAAACAAATAAAAATAAGATAAACTCTTAGGAATAGATAAATAATAACAAAAAAATTGTAAAGTGGAGAAAGCGAGAGCGCGCGAATGCACTCAAGCAAACACAAACAGCACAGCACGATGCTTATTTTTTTTTAAATAGACAAAATAAATCAAAAATAAATCAAAAATAAAAATAAGTGGAAAAGGCGAGAGGTGCGCGAGCACACAGGAGCAAAGACAAGCAGCGCAGCTTGATGCGTAGTAAAAAAAATAATAAATAGACAACTGGTCGACCTCATTAGAAATAAAAACCCAAAAGATTAGATAGACAAACAAACAAACACATAAATGTGGAGAGAAGGGCAGTGCGCGCAGGAGCAAAGGTAAACAGCAGACAGACCTGAATCCTTATCTTTACAAGGTCGACCTCAGAACTTTGTTCAGTTTGTCTCGGTGAAGGATAATGGAAGGAAGGGCAGGCAACTGGTCGACTTCATTTAATAAACAAATAAAAAATAAGATAAACTCTCAGGAATAGATAAATAATAACAAAAAAATTGTAAAGTGGAGAAAGCGAGAGCGCGCGAATGCACTCAAGCAAACACAAACAGCACAGCACGATGCGTATTTTTTTTGAAATTGACAAAATAAATCAAAAATAAATCAAAAATAAAAATAAGTGGAAAAGGCGAGAGTGCGCGAGCACACAGGAGCAAAGACAAGCAGCGCAGCTTGATTCGTAGTAAAAAAATAATAAATAGACAACTGGTCGACCTCATTAGAAATAAAAACCCAAAAGATTAGATAGACAAACAAACAAACACGTAAATGTGGAGAGAAGGGCAGTGCCCGCAGGAGCAAAGGTAAACAGCAGACAGACCTGAATCCTTATCTTTACAAGGTCGACCTCAGAACTTTGTTCAGTTTGTCTCGGTGAAGGATAATGGAAGGAAGGGCAGGCAACTGGTCGACTTCATTTAAATAAACAAATAAAAAATAAGATAAACTCTCAGGAATAGATAAATAATAACAAAAAAATTGTAAAGTGGAGAAAGCGATGAGCGCGCGAATGCACTCAAGCAAACACAAACAGCACAGCACGATGCGTATTTTTTTTTGAAATTGACAAAATAAATCAAAAATAAATCAAAAATAAAAATAAGTGGAAAAGGCGAGAGTGCGCGAGCACACAGGAGCAAAGACAAGCAGCGCAGCTTGATGCATAGTTAAAAAATAATAAATAGAGAACTGGTCGACCTCATTAGAAATAAAAACCCAAAAGATTAGATAGACAAACAAACAAACACATAAATGTGGAGAGAAAGGCAGTGCGCGCAGGAGCAAAGGTAAACAGCAGACAGACCTGAATCCTTATCTTTACAAGGTCGACCTCAGAACTTTGTTCAGTTTGTCTCGGTGACGGATAATGGAAGGAAGGGCAGGCAACTGGTCGACTTCATTTAAATAAACAAATAAAAAATAAGATAAACTCTCAGGAATAGATAAATAATAACAAAAAAATTGTAAAGTGGAGAAAGCGAGAGCGCGCGAATGCACTCAAGCAAACACAAACAGCACAGCACGATGCGTATTTTTTTTTAAATTGACAAAATAAATCAAAAATAAATCAAAATAAAAATAAGTGGAAAAGGCGAGAGTGCGCGAGCACACAGGAGCAAAGACAAGCAGCGCAGCTTGATGCGTAGTAAAAAAAATAATGAATAGACAACTGGTCGACCTCATTAGAAATAAAAACCCAAAAGATTTGATAGACAAACAAACAAACACAAAAAAGTGGAGAGAAGGGCAGTGCGCGCTGGAGCAAAGGTAAACAGCAGACAGACCTGAATCCTTCTCTTTACAAGGTCGACCTCAGAACTTGGTTCAGTTTGTCTCGGTGACGGATAATGGAAGGAAGGGCAGGCAACTGGTCGACTTCATTTAAATAAACAAATAAAAAATAAGATAAACTCTCAGGAATAGATAAATAATAACAAAAAAATTGTAAAGTGGAGAAAGCGAGAGGCGCGCGAATGCACTCAAGCAAACACAAACAGCACAGCACGATGCGTATTTTTTTTTAAATTGACAAAATAAATCAAAAATAAATCAAAAATAAAAATAAGTGGAAAAGGCGAGAGTGCGCGAGCACACAGGAGCAAAGACAAGCAGCACAGCTTGATGCGTAGTAAAAAAAATAATAAATAGACAACTGGTCGACCTCATTAGAAATAAAAACCCAAAAGATTAGATAGACAAACAAACTAACACATAAATGTGGAGAGAAAGTCAGTGCGCGCAGGAGCAAAGGTAAACAGCAGACAGACCTGAATCCTTATCTTTACAAGGTCGAGCTCAGAACTTTGTTCAGTTTGTCTCGGTGACGGATAATGGAAGAAAGGGCAGGCAACTGGTCGACTTCATTTAAATAAACAAATAAAAAATAAGATAAACTCTCAGGAATAGATAAATAATAACAAAAAATTTGTAAAGTGGAGAAAGCGAGGGCGCGCGAATGCACTCAAGCAAACACAAACAGCACAGCACGATGCGTATTTTTTTTAATTGACAAAATAAATCAAAAATAAAAATAAGTGGAAAAGGCGAGAGTGCGCGAGCACACAG